>NC_041382.1:172648403-172838932 GCF_002162155.2 Triticum dicoccoides | reverse complement strand
TCATGGGCCCAAAGTGGAGCAGAGGAGGGGCGGCCAGGGCAGGCTGCGCGCCCCCTCCCCCTCTAGTCCGAATTGGACAAGGAGGAAGGGGCGGCGCCCCCCCCCTTTCCTTTCTCTCCTCTCTCCCTTCCTTCCCCCTCTCCTAGTTGGACATGGAAAGGAGGGAGTCCTACTCCCGGTAGGAGTAGGACTCCTCCCTGGCGCGCCTCCTCCTGGCCGGAGGCCCCTCCCCCTTGCTCCTTTATATACGGGGGCAGGGGGCACTTCTAGACACAACAATTGATCCTTGAGATCTATTAGCCGTGTGCGGTGCCCTCCTCCACCATAATCCTCGATAATATTGTAGCGGTGCTTAGGCGAAGCCCTGTGACGGTACAACATCAAGATCGTCACCACGCCGTCGTGCTGACGAAACTCTTCCCCGACATTCTGCTGGATCGGAGTCCGGGGATCGTCATCGAGCTGAACGTGTGCTAGAACTCGGAGGTGCCGTAGTTTCGGTGCTTGATCGGTCGGTCCGTGAAGACGTATGACTACATCAACCGCGTTGTGCTAGCGCTTCCTCTTCCGGTCTACGAGGGTACGTAGACAACACTCTCCCCTCTTGTTGCTATGCATCACCATGATCTTGCGTGTGCGTAGAATTTTTTTTGAAATTACTATGTTCCCCAATAGTGGCATCCGAGCCAGGTTTTATGCATTGATGTAATATGCACGATTAGAACAAAAGTGAGTTGTGGGTGATATAAGTCATACTGCTTACCAGCATGTCACACTTTGGTTCGGCAGTATTGTTGGATGAAGCGGCCCGGACCGACATTATGTGTACGCTTACGCGAGACTGGTTTTACCGCCGTGCTATGCACACAGGTGACTAGCGGGTGTCAGTTTCTCCAACTTTAGTTGAACTGAGTGTGGCTACGCCCGGTCCTTGCGAAGGTTAAAACAGCACCAACTTGACAAACTATCGTTGTGGTTTTGATGCGTAGGTAAGAACGGTTTTTGCTAAGCCCGCAGCAGCCACGTAAAACTTACAACAACAAAGTAGAGGACATCTAACTTGTTTTTGCAGGGCATGTTATGATGTGATATGGTCAAGACATGATGCTAAATTTTATTGTATGAGATGATCATGTTTTGTAACTGAGTTATCAGCAACTGGCAGGAGCCATATGGTTGTCGCTTTATTGTATGCAATGCAATCGCGCTGTAATGCTTTACTTTATCACTAAGCGGTAGCGATAGTCGTGGAAGCATAATATTGGCGAGACGACAACGATACTACGATGGAGATCAAGGTGTCGCGCCGGTGATGATGGTGATCATGACGGTACTTCGGAGATGGAGATCACAAGTACAAGATGATGATGGCCATATCATATCACTTATATTGATTGCATGAGATGTTTATCTTTTATGCATCTTATCTTGCTTTGATTGACAGTAGCATTATAAGATGATCCCTCACTAAATTATCAAAGTATAAGTGTTCTCCCTGAGTATGCACCGTTGCGAAAGTTCTTCGTGCTGAGACACCATGTGATGATCGGGTGTGATAGGATCTACGTTCAAATACAACGGGTGCAAAATGGTTGCACACGCGGAATACTCAGGTTAAACTGGACGAGCCTAGCATATAACAGATATGGCCTCGGAACATGGAGACCGAAAGGTCGAGCGTGAATCATATAGTAGATATGATCAACATAGTGATGTTCACCATTGAAACTACTCCATCTCACGTGATGATCGGACATGGTTTAGTTGATTTGGATCACGTGATCACTTAGAGGATTAGAGGGATGTCTATCTAAGTGGGAGTTCTTAAGTAATATGATTAATCGAACTTTAATTTATCATGAACTTAGTCCTGGTAGTATTAGCATATCTATGTTGTAGATCAATAGCTCGCGTTTAGCTCCCCTGTTTTATTTTTGATATGTTCCTAGAGAAAACTAAGTTGAAAGATGTTAGTAGCAATGATGCGATTGGATCCGTAATCTGAGGTTTATCCTCATTGCTACACATAAGAATTATGTCTTTGATGCACCGCTAGGTGACAAACCTATTGCAGGAGCAGATGCAGATGTTATGAACATTTGGCTAGCTCAATATGATTACTACTTGATAGTTTAGTGCACCATGCTTAAACGGCTTAGAATCGGGACTTCAAAGACGTTTTGAACGTCATGGACCATATGAGATGTTCCAGGAGTTGAAGTTAATATTTCAAGCAAATACCCGAGTTGAGAGATATGAAGTCTCCAACAAGTTCTATAGCTAAAAGATGGAGGAGAATAGCTCAAGCAGTGAGCATGTGCTCAGATTGTCTGGGTACTACAATCACTTGAATCAAGTGGGAGTTAATCTTCCAGATAAAATAGTGATTGACAGAATTCTCTAGTCACCATCACCAAGTTAGTAGAACTTCGTGATGAACTATGATATGCAAGGGATAACAGAAACGATTCCCAAGCTCTTTGTAATGCTGAAATCGACGAAGGTAGAAATCAAGAAAAATATCAAGTGTTGATGGTAGACAAGACCACTAGTTTCAAGAAAAGGGTAAAGGGAAGAAGGGGAACTTCAAGAAGAACGGCAAGCAAGTTGCTGCTCAAGTGAAGAAGCCCAAGTCTGGTCCTAAGCCTGAGACTAAGTGCTTCTACTGCAAAGGGACTGGTCACTGGAAGCGGAACTGCCCCAAGTATTTGGCGGATAAGAAGGATGGCAAAGTGAACTAAGGTATATTTGATATACAGATTATTGATGTGTATTTTACTAGTGTTCGTAGCAACCCCTCGGTATTTGATACTGGTTCAGTTGCTAAGAGTAGTAACTCGAAACGGGAGTTGCAGAATGAACATAGACTAGTTAAGGGTGAAGTGACGATGTGTGTTGGAAGTGGTTCCAAGATTGATATAATCATCATCGCACACTCCCTATACTTTTGGGATTAGTGTTGAACCTAAATAAGTGTTATTTGGTGTTTGCGTTGAGCATGAATATGATTTGATCATGTTTATTGCAATACGGTTATTCATTCAAGTAAGAGAATAAATTATTGTTCTGTTTACATGAATAAAACCTTATATGGTTACACACCCAATGAAAATGGTTCGTTGGATCTCGATCATAGTGATACACATATTCATAATATGGAAACCAAAAGATGCAAAGTTAATAATGATGGTGCAACTTATTTGTGGCACTGCCGTTTAGGTCATATTGGTGTAAAGCGCATGAAGAAAATCCATGCTGATGGGCTTTTGGAATCACTTGATTATGAATCAGTTGATGCTTGCGAACCATGCCTCATGGGCAAGATGACTAAGACTCCGTTCTCCGGAACAATGGAGCGAGCAATAGATTTGTTGGAAATCATACATACTGATGTATGTGGTCCGATGAATATTGAGGCTCGTGGCAGGTATCATTATTTTCTGATCTTCACAGATGATTTGAGCAGATATGAGTATATCTACTTGATGAAACACAAGTCTGAAACATTTGAAAAGTTCAAAGAATTTCAGAGTGAAGTGGAGAATCATCGTAACAAAAATAAAAGTTTCTATGATATGATCGCAGAAGTAAAATATTTGAGTTACGAGTTTGGCCTTCAGTTAAAAACAAATGTGAAATAGTTACACTACTCACGCCACCTAGAACACCACAGTGTAATGGTGTGTCCGAATGTCATAACCATACTTTATTAGATATGGTGCGATCTATGATGTCTCTTACCGATCTACCACTATCGTTTTGGGGTTATGCATTAGAGACAGCTGCATTCACGTTAAATAGGGCACCATCTAAATCCGTTGAGATGACACCGTATGAACTATGGTTTGGCAAGAGACCTAAGTTGTCATTTCTTAAAGTGTGGTACGGTAATCCTGTTCTGGAGGTCATGTTACTTGACCATGACGAGCCTACGAACTATGAGGAAGCGATGATGAGCCCAGATTTAGTGAAATGGCTTGAGGCCATGAAATCTGAGATGAGATCCATGTATGAGAACAAAGTATGGACTTTGATTGACTTGCCCAATGATCAGCAAGCCATTGAGATTAAATGGATCTTCAAGAGGAAGACGGACGCTGATAGTAGTGTTATTATCTACAAAGCTCGAATTGTTGCAAAAGGTTTTCGACAAGTTCAAGGTGTTGACTACGATGAGATTTTCTCACTCGTAATGATGCTTAAAAGCCTGTCCGAATCATGTTAGCAGTTGCCGCATTTTATGGAATATGGCAAATGGATGTTAAAATTGTATTCCTTAATGGATTTATTAAAGAAGAGTTGTATATGATGCAACAAGAAGGTTTTGTCAATCATAAAGGTGCTAACAAATAAAGAGTTCTTGCCTGTGTTACAAGGTGTGAAATTGAGTAAGACTCAAAGCCCGACCACGGCAGAAGATAGAGAGAGAATGAAAGTCATTCCCTATGCCTCAGCCGTAGGTTCTATCAAGTATGCCATGTTGTGTACTAGACCTATTGTATACCCTGCCCTGAGTTTGGCAAGGGAGTACAATAGTGATCTAGGAGTAGATCACTGGACATTGGTCAAAATTATCCTTAGTGGAATAAGGATATGTTTCTCGATTATGGAGGTGACAAAAGGTTCGTCATAAAGGGTTACGTTGATGCAAGTTTTGACAATAATCCAGATGACTCTAAGTCTCAATCTGGATACATATTGAAAGTTGGAGCAATTAGCTAGAGTAGCTCCGTGCAGAGCATTGTTTGCATAGAAATTTGCAAAATACGTACGGATCTGAATATGGCAGACCCGTTGACTAAACTTCTCTCACAAGCAAAACATGATCACACCTTAGTACTCTTTGGGTGTTAATCACATAGCGATGTGAACTAGATTATTGACTCTAGTAAACCCTTTGGGTGTTGGTCACATGTCGATGTGAACTATGCGTGTTAATCACATGGTGATGTGAACTATTGGTATTAAATCACATGGTGATGTGAACTAGATTATTGACTCTAGTGCAAGTGGGAGACTGAAGGAAATATGCCCTAGAGGCAATGATAAAGTTATTATTTATTTCCTTTATCATGATAAATGTTTATTATTCATGCTAGAATTGTATTAACCGGAAACATAATACATGTGTGAATACATAGACAAACAGAGTGCCACTAGTATGCCTCTACTTGACTAGCTCGTTGATCAAAGATGGTTATGTTTCCTAACCATAGACATGAGTTATCATTTGATTAACAGGATCACATCATTAGGAGAATGATGTGATTGACTTGACCCATTCCGTTAGCATAGCACTTGATCGTTTAGTTTGTTGATATTGCTTTCTTCATAACTTATACATGTTCCTATGACTATGAGATTATGCAACTCCCGTTTACCGGAGGAACACTTTGTGTGCTACCAAACGTCACAACGTAACTGGGTGATTATAAAGGTGCTCTACAGGTGTCTCCAAAGGTACTTGTTGGGTTGGCGTATTTCGAGATTAGGATTTGTCACTCCGATTGTCGGAGAGGTATCTCTGGGCCCTCTCGGTAATGCATATCACATAAGCCTTGCAAGCATTGCAACTAATAAGTTAGTTGTGGGATGATGTATTACGAAACGAGTAAAGAGACTTGTTGGTAACAAGATTGAACTAGGTATTGAGATACCGATGATCAAATCTCGGGCAAGTTACATACCGATGACAAAGGGAACAACGTATGTTGTTATGCGGTCTGACCGATAAAAGATCTTCGTAGAATATGTAGGAGCCAATATGAGCATCCAGGTTCCGCTATTGGTTATTGACCGGAGATGTGTCTCGGTCATGTCTACATTGTTCTCGAACCCGTAGGGTCCGCACGCTTAACATTACGATGACAGTTTCATTATGAGTTTATATATATTGATGTACCGAAGGTTGTTCGGAGTCCCGGATGTGATCACGGACATAACGAGGAGTCTCGAAATAGTCGAGACATAAATACTGATATATTGGACGACTATATTCATACACAAGAATGGTTCCGGGAGTTATCGGATATAAAACGGAGTACCGGGAGTTACCGGAACCCCCCCGGGGGGGTTAATGGGCCTCATGGGCCCAAAGTGGAGCATAGGAGGGGCGGCTAGGGCAGGCTGCGCGCCCCCTCCCCCTCTAGTCTGAATTGGACAAGGAGGAAGGGGCGGCGTCCCCCCTTTCCTTTCTCTCCTCTCTCCCTTCCTTCCCCCTCTCCTAGTTGGACAAGGAAAGGAGGGAGTCCTACTCCCGGTAGGAGTAGGACTCCTCCCTGGCACGCCTCCTCCTGGCCGGCCGCCCCTCCCCCTTGCTCCTTTATATACGGGGGCAGGGGGCACCTCTAGACACAACAATTGATCCTTGAGATATATTAGACGTGTGCGGTGCCCTCCTCCACCATAATCCTCGATAATATTGTAGCGGTGCTTAGGCGAAGCCCTGCGACGGTAGAACATCAATATCGTCACCACGCCGTCGTGCTGACGGAACTCTTCCCTGACATTCTGCAATAGTTTCGGTGTTCGTCATTGAGCTGAACGTGTGCTAGAACTCGGAGGTGCAATAGTTTCGGTGTTGGAAATATGCCCTAGAGGCAATAATAAATTGGTTATTATTATATTTCCTTGTTGATGATAATCGTTTATTATCCATGCTAGAATTGTATTAATAGGAAACTCAGATACATGTGTGGACAAATAGACAACACCATGTCCCTAGTAAGCCTGTAGTTGACTAGCTCGTTGATCAATAGATGGTTACGGTTTCTTGACCATGGACATTGGATGTCGCTGATAACGGGATCACATCATTAGGAGAATGATGTGATGGACAAGACCCAATCCTAAGCCTAGCACAAAGATCATGTAGTTCGTATGCTAAAGCTTTTCTAATGTCAAGTATCATTTCCTTAGACCATGAGATTGTGCAACTCCGGGATACCATAGGAATGCTTTGGGTGTACCAAATGTCACAACGTAACTGGGTGGCTATAAAGGTTCACTACAGGTATCTCCGAAAGTGTCTGTTGGGTTGGCACGAATCGAGACTGAGATTTGTCACTCTGTGTAAACGGAGAGGTATCTCTGGGCCCACTCGGTAGGACATCATCATAATGTGCACAATGTGACCAAGGAGTTGATCACGGGATGATGTGTTACGGAACGAGTAAAGAGACTTGCCGGTAACGAGATTGAACAAGGTATCGGGATACCGACGATCGAATCTCGGGCAAGTATCGTACCGATGGACAAAGGGAATTTTATATGGGATTGATTGAATCCTTGACATCGTGGTTCATTCGGTGAGATCATCGTGGAGCATGTGGGAGCCAACATGGGTATCCAGATCCCGCTGTTGGTTATTGAACGGAGAGTTGTCTCGGCCATGTCTGCATGACTCCCGAGCCCGTAGGGTCTACACACTTAAGGTTCGATGACGCTAGGGTTATAGGGAATAGATGTACGTGGTTACCGAAAGTTGTTCTGAGTCCCGGATGAGATCCCGGACATCACGAGGAGTTCCGGAATGGTCTGGAGGTGAAGATTTATATATGGGAAGTCATCATACGGTCACCGGAATAATTCGAGGGTTACCGGTATTGTACCGGGACCACCGAAGGGGTTCCGGGGGTCCACCGGGAGGGTCCACCTGCCCCGGAGGGCCCTATGGGATGTGTGTGGAGAGGGACCAGCCCCTTAGTGGGCTGGGCGCCTCCCCCCTAGGGCCCAAGCGCCTAGGGTTTTGGGGGAACCCTAAAGGGGGGCGCCCCCCTTGCCTTGGGGGGCAAGGCAACCCCCCTGGCCGCCGCCCCCTCCTCAGATTGGATCTGAAGGGGCCGGCCCCCCTCTCCCTTGCCGCTATATATATGTGGGGGGTTGGAGGGTAGCCGCACCCTAGTCTTGGCGCAGCCCGCCCCAGCTCCCAAGTCCTCCTCCTCTCCCGCGGTGCTTGGCGAAGCCCTGCAGGATTGCCACGCTCCTCCTTCACCACCACGCCGTCGTGCTGCTGCTGGATGGAGTCTTCCCCAACCTCTCCTTCTCCCCTTGCTGGATCAAGGTGTAGGAGACGTCACCGGGCTGCACGTGTGTTGAACGCGGATGCGCCGTGGTTCGGTGCTTAGATCGGAATCAACCGCGATCTGAGTCGCTACGAGTACGACTCCTTCATCCGCGTTCTTGCAACGCTTCCGCTTAGCAATCTACAAGGGTATGTAGATGCACTCTCCTTCCCCTCGTTGCTAGATTACTCCATAGATTGATCTTGGTGATGCGTAGAAAATTTTAAATTTCTGCTACGATCCCCAACAGTGGCATCATGAGCTAGGTCTATGCATAGTTTCTATGCACGAGTAGAACACAAAGCAGTTGTGGGCATGGATATTGTCAATTTGCTTGCCGTTACTAGTCTTATCTTGATTCGGCGGTATTGTGGGATGAAGCGGCCCGGACCGACCTTACACGTACTCTTACGTGAGACTGGTTCCACCGACTGACATGCACTAGTTGCATAAGGTGGCTAGCGGGTGTCTGTCTCTCCCACTTTAGTCGGATCGGATTCGATGAAAAGGGTCCTTATGAAGGGTAAATAGAAATTGGCATATCACGTTGTTGTTTTGGCGTAGGTAAGAAACGTTCTTGCTAGAAACCTATAGCAGCCACATAAAAACTTGCAACAACAATTAGAGGACGTCTAACTTGTTTTTGCAGCATATGCCTTGTGATGTGATATGGCCAAAAGGATGTGATGAATGATATATGTGATGTATGAGATTGATTATGTTCTTGTAATAGGAATCACGACTTGCATGTCGATGAGTATGACAACCGGCAGGAGCCATAGGAGTTGTCTTAATTTATTTATGACCTGCATGTCAACATAAACGTCATGTAATTACTTTACTTTATTGCTAAAGCGTTAGCCATAGTAGTAGAAGTAATGGATGACGAGACAACTTCAAGAAGACACGATGGTGGAGATCATGATGTTGGAGATCATGGTGTCATGCCGGTGACAACGATGATCATGGAGCCCCGAAGATGGAGATCAAAAGGAGCACAATGATATTGGCCATATCATGTCACTATTTGATTGCATGTGATGTTTATCATGTTTTACATCTTATTTGCTTAGAACGACGGTAGCTTAAATAAGATGATCCCTCACTAAAATTTCAAGAAAAGTGTTCCCCCTAACTGTGCACCGTTGCGAAGGTTCGTCGTTTCGAAGCACCACGTGATGATCGGGTGTGATATATTCTAACATTCGAATACAACGGGTGTAAGCCAGGTTTACACACGCAATACACTTAGGTTGACTTGACGAGCCTAGCATGTACAGACATGGCCTCGGAACACGGAAGACCAAAAGGTCGAGCATGAGTCGTATAGAAGATACGATCAACATGAAGATGTTCACCGATGTTGACTAGTCCGTCTCACGTGATGATCGGACACGGCCTAGTTGACTCGGATCATGTTTCACTTAGATGACTAGAGGGATGTCTATCTGAGTGGGAGTTCATTAAATAATTTGATTAGATGAACTCAATTATCATGAACATAGTCTAAATTGTCTTTGCAAATATGTTGTAGATAAATAGCTCACGTTGTAGCTCCTTGTTTCAATATGTTCCTAGAGAAAGGTTAAGTTGAAAGATATTGTAAGCAATGATGCGGACTAGGTCCGTAGTCCGAGGAGTGTCCTCACTGCTACACAGAAGGCTTACATCTTTGATGCATCGCTCGATGTGCAAACACCTACAACGTCGTCTGTGGATGTTGTGAACACCTGACAGACACGTCCTGATGACTACTTGATAGTTTAGTGCACCATACTTTACGGCTTAGAATCGGGATTCCAATGACGTTATAAACGCCATAGAACATATGAGATGTTCCAAGAGCTGAAATTGGGATTTCAGGCTCATGCCCGTGTTGAGAGGTGTGAGTCTTTAGCCAACAAGATGGAGGATAATAGCTCAACTAGTGAGCATGTGCTCAGAATGTCTGGGTGCTACAATCACTTAAATCAAGTGGGAGTTAAACTTCCAGATAAGATAGTGATTGATAGAGTTCTCTAGCCAGTATCACTAAGCTACTAGATCTTCGTGATGAACTATGACATGCAAGGGATGGAGTTGATCCCAGAGCTGTTCGCGGTGCTTAAGACCGCAAAAGGTAGAAATCAAGAAGGAGCATCAAGTGTTGATGGTTTAACAAGTCCACTGGTTTCAAGAAGGGTAAGGGCTAGAAGGGAAACTTCATGGATGGCAAACCAGTTGCCGCTCCAGTGAAGGAACCCAAGGTTGAACCCAAACCCGAGACTAAGTGCTTCTATTGTAAGGGGAACGGTCACTGGTAGCGGAATTACCCCAAATGCATGGTAGATAAGAAGGCTGGAAACTTCAACAAGGTATATACGTGTTATTAATGTGTACCTCACTAGTACTCCTGGTAGCACCTGGGTATTGGATACCGGTTCAGTTGCTATTATTGGTGACTTGAAACAAAAGCTATGGACTAAACGGAGACTGGCTAAGGGCGAGGTGACGATGTATGTTGGAAGTGTTTCCAAAGTTGATGAGATCACCATCGCACGCTCCATCTGCCTTCGGGATTAGTATTGAACCTATATAAATGTTATCAGGTGTCTACGTTGAGCATGAATATGATTAGATCATGTTCATTGCAATATGGTCATTCATTTAAGTTAGAGAATAATGGTGGTTCTATTTACATGAATGATACCTTTCATGGTCATGCACCCTATATGAATGGTTCATTGAATCTCGATCGTGGTAATACACATGTTCACGCCAAAAGATGTAGAGTTAATAATGATAGTACCACTTTCTCGTGGCACTACCGCTTAGGTCATATTGGCGTAAGATGCATGAAGAAACTCCATGTCGATGGATGTTTGGAGTCACTTGATTTTCAATCACTTGACACTGCGAGCCATGCCTCATGGGCAGGATGACTAAGACCCCGTTTTCAGGTACAATGAAATGGGCAAGTGACTTGTTGGAAATCATACATGTTGATGCGTGTGATCCAATGAGAATTGAAGCGTGCGGTGGATATCGCTATTTTCTCATCTTCACTGACGATTTGAGTAGATATAGGTATATTTACTTAATGAAGCACAAGTCTGAAACGTTTGAAAAGTTCAAGCGATTTCAGAGTGAAGTTAAGAATCATCATAACAAGAAGATCAAATTCCTACGATCTGGTCAATGAGAATTTCTGATTTATGAGTTTGGTAAACACTTAAGACATTGTGGAATTATTTCACAGTTGAAGCCACCTGGAACACCACAGGGTAATGGTGTCTCCGGACGTCATAATCCAACCTTATGAGATATGGTGCGATCTATGATGTCTCTTACCGATCTACCGCCATTATTTTGAGGTTATGCATTAGAGACAGCTGCTTCACTTTAGATAGGACACCATCTAAGTCTGTTGAGACAACGTCGTATGAACATTGGTTTGGCAAGAAACCAAAGTTGTCGTTTCTTAATGTTTGGGGTGGCGATGCTTAAGGCTTCAGCCGGAGAAGCTCGAACCCAAAGCGGACAAACACATCTTCATAGGATACCCAAAGGTGACAGTAGGGTATACCTTCTATCTTAGATCCGAGGGCAAATTGTTTGTCGCTAAGAACGGGTCCTTTCTCGAGAAGGAGTTTCTCTCGAAACAATTGAGTGGGAGGAAGATAGAACTTGATGAGGTTGTCGAACCTTTACTTCAACCAGAGAGTGATGCAACACAGAAAGATGTTTTCTGTGGCGCCTATGTCTGTTGAATAGGAAGTTAATGATAGTGATCATGAAGCTTCGGATCAAGTTGCTATCTAACCTCGTAGGTCGACAAGGATATGTACTACTCCTAAGTGGTACGGTAATCCTGCCTTAGATATCATGTTGTTAGACAACAATGAACCTACGAGCTATGGAGAAGCGATGGTGGGCCCATATTCCGACAAATGGTTAGAAGCCATGAAATCCGAGATAGGATCCATATATCAGAACAAAGTATGGACTTTGATGGACTTGCCCGTTGATCGGCAAGCCATTGAGATAAATGGATCTTTAAGAAGAAGACGGACATGGGCGGTAATGTTACCGTCTATGAAGCTCGATTTGTGGGAAAGAGTCTTTTCACAAGTTCAAGGAGTTGACCACGATGAGAATTTCTCACCCGTAGCGATGCTTAAGTCCGTCGGAATCATGTTAGCACTAGCTGTATTTTTTCAATTATGAAATCTTACAGATGGATGTCAAAACAAGTTTTCTTACCAAGTTTTCGTAAGAAAAATTGTATGTGATACAATAAAAGGTTTTGTCGATCCTAAGGATGCTAAAAGGTATGCTGGCTCCAGCAATCCTTCTATGGACTAGAGCAAGCATCTCGGAATCAGAATATATGTTTTGATGGAGTGATCAAAGCTTTTAGGTTTTATACAATGTTTGCTAGAAACTTGTATTTACAAGAAAGTGAGTGGGAGCACTACAACATTTCTAATAAGTATATGTGGATGACATATTGTAGATCTGAAATAATGTAGAATTTCTGGAAAGCATAAATGGTTGTTTGAAGAGTGTTTTTCAAAGGAAGACCTGGATAAAGCTGCTTACATATTGGGCATCAAGATCTATAGAGATAGATCAAGACGCCTGATGATACTTTCAAAGAACGCACACCTTGACATGTTTTTGAAGGAGTTCAAAATAGATCAGTCAAAGAAGGGGTTCTTACCTGAGTTGTAAGGTGTGAAGTTGAGTAAGACTCAAAGATTGACCACGGCAGAAGAAAGAGGAAGGATGAAGGTCGTCCCCTATGCTCTTGTCATAGGCCCTATACGGTATGCCATGCTGAGTACCACACCTGATGTGTGCCTTGCCACATGTCTGGCAAGAGGGTACAAAGGTGATCTAGGACTGGATCACCAGATAGCGGTCAAAATTATCCTTAGATGAATAAGGAAATGTTTCACGGTTATGGAGGTGATAAAGAGTTCGATGTAAAGAGTTACGTCGATGCAAGCTTAACACCTATCCGGATAGCTCTGAGTAGAGATACCGGATACGTATAATGGAGCAACAATTTGGAATAGCTCCAAGTGGAATGTGGTAGCAGCATCTATGATATGACATAAAGTTTTGCGAAATACATAGGGATCTGAATATGGCAAGACCCATTGACTACAACCTCTCTCACAAGCATAACATGATCAAACCCAGAACTCATTGAGTGTTAATCACATAGTGATGTGAACTAGATTATTGAGTCTAGTAAAATCTTTGGATGTTGGTCACATGGCGATGTGACCTGTGAGTGTTAATCACATGGCGATGTGAACTAGATTATTGACTCTAGTGCAAGTGGGAGACTGTTGGAAATATGCCCTAGAGGCAATAATAAATTGGTTATTATTATATTTCCTTGTTCATGATAATCGTTTATTATCCATGCTAGAATTGTATTGATAGGAAACTCATATACATGTGTGGATAAATAGACAACACCATGTCCCTAGTAAGCCTCTAGTTGACTAGCTCGTTGATCAATAGATGGTTACGGTTTCTTGACCATGGACATTGGATGTCGTTGATAACGGGATCACATCATTAGGAGAATGATGTGATGGACAAGACCCAATCCTAAGCCTAGCACAAAGATCGTGTAGTTCGTATGCTAAAGCTTTTCTAATGTCAAGTATCATTTCCTTAGACCATGAGATTGTGCAACTCCCGGATACCGTAGGAGTGCTTTGGGTGTACCAAACGTCACAACGTAATTGGGTGGCTATAAAGGTTCACTACAGGTATCTCCGAAAGTGTCTGTTGGGTTGGCACAAATCGAGACTGGGACTTGTCACTCCGTGTAAACGGAGAGGTATCTCTGGGCCCACTCGGTAGGACATGATCATAATGTGCACAATGTGACCAAGGAGTTGATCACGGGATGATGTGTTATGGAACAAGTAAAGAGACTTGCCGGTAACGAGATTGAACAAGGTATCGGGATACCGACGATCGAATCTCGGGCAAGTATCGTACCGATGGACAAAGGGAATTGTATACGGGATTGATTGAATCCTTGACGTCGTGGTTCATCCGATGAGATCATCGTGGAGCATGTGGGAGCCAACATGGGTATCCAGATCCCGCTGTTGGTTATTGACCGGAGAGTTGTCTCGTCCATGTCTGCATGACTCCCGAGCCCGTAGGGTCTACACACTTAAGGTTTGATGACGCTAGGGTTATAGGGAATAGATGTATGTGGTTACCAAAAGTTGTTCGGAGTCCCGGATAAGATCCCGGACGTCACGAGGAGTTCCGGAATGGTCTGGAGGTAAAGATTTATATATGCAAAGTCATCATACGGTCACCGGAATAATTCGGGGGGTTACCGGTATTGTACCGGGACCACCGAAGGGGTTCCGGGGGTCCACCGGGAGGGTCCACCTGCCCTAGAGGGCCCTATGGGCTGTGTGTGGAGAGGGACCAGCCCCTTAGTGGGCTGGGCGCCTCCCCCCTAGGGCCCATGCGCCTAGGGTTTTGGGGGACCCTAAAGGGGGGCGCCCCCCTTGCCTTGGGGGGCAAGGCAACCCCCTGGCCGCCGCCCCCTCCTCAGATTGGATCTGAAGGGGCCGGCCCCCTCTCCCTTGCCCCTATATATATGTGGGGGGTTGGAGGGCAGCCGCACCCTAGTCTTGGCGCAGCCCTCCCCCTCTCCCAAGTCCTCCTCCTCTCCCGCGGTGCTTGGCGAAGCCCTGCAGGATTGGCACGCTCCTCCTTCACCACCACGCCGTCGTGCTGCTGCTGGATGTAGTCTTCCCCAACCTCTCCTTCTCCCCTTGCTGGATCAAGGCACAGGAGACGTCACCGGGCTGCACGTGTGTTGAACGCGGAGGCGCCGTGGTTCGGCGCTTAGATCGGAATCAACCGCGATCTGAATCGCTACGAGTACGACTCCTTCATCCACGTTCTTGCAACGCTTCCGCTTAGCGATCTACAAGGGTATGTAGATGCACTCTCCTTCCCCTCGTTGCTAGATTACTCCATAGATTGATCTTGGTGATGCGTAGAAAATTTTAAATTTCTACTACGATCCCCAACATTCGGTGCTTGATCGGTCCGACCGTGAAGACGTACGACTACATCAACCGCGTTGTGCCAACGCTTCCGCTTCCGGTCTATGAGGGTACGTAGACAACACTCTCCCCTCTCGTTGCTATGCATCACCATGATCTTGCGTGTGCGTAGGAAATTTTTTGAAATTACTACGTTCCCCAACAGATATGGAGGAGTGTGGGGACGACGTTCACCCGCCCGACAATGTAGAATGGGCAAATGGCTGGTGGAAAAGAGGAGGGAGACCCATAATCTCCGAGGGAGGTGCTTGTGATGGCATGAACTTCTCATAGGATCGTTTCTCAGGTAGAGGACGTGATCCTGGTAGGATCCCAAGGAAATGGAGCTCAGAAGACGCAGGTTTGGGGGAGGAAGAAGATATCGATGATACAGCTCATAGCCCCTTGAAAAAGTAGGAAGTGAAGGACGGAGATGGCATAGAATCAGGCGGGAGTAAAAGTCAGTGTATCAAAAATCTTCAGATGAGCTTGGGCAATGAGGGAGATCCTGAACATAGGGCAAAGGTTTCTAAAATGACGTGGATGTCGCCTAGAGGGGGGTGAATAGGTGGTTTAAAAACAACGTTAAGGCCTGGACAAATGCAGGATAAAACTAGCATTTATTTTGTCAAGGACAAAACCTAAATATACAAGGCTCAACTATGTGCACTAACAACTTTTGCTAAGCATGATAAACAACTAAGTGATAATAAAATATATAACATGAAGCACTAAGGCTATCACAAACTAAGTGCACACGTAAAGATCTCGGGTAAGAGATAACTGAGGCACATGGATACGATGATGTATTCGGAAGTTCACACCCTTGCGGGTGCTAATCTGTGTTAGAGCGGTGTTGACGCAGAATGCTCCCCAAAATGCCACTAGGCCACTGGATTCTCCTCACGCCCTCGCACAATGCAGTGTGTCATGTAAATCTGAGAATGGTTTCATACTTAAACCATACTTGAACCATACCCGTACATGTATCTCTCAAAACCATACTTGAACCATACCCGTTTAATGCCATTTTCAGCCCAACCAAAACTAAACCCTCTATTTTTTCCACCCAAACCAATTTAAACCCAATACATAAACATGGGTTTAAACCCAATAATAACTATGGGTTTGCTTCAATGTATATATGATTGCACAAATTGACATGTTAACAAGCAAATGACATAGAAAAGGCATAAGTGCATCTACAACAGTTTGGGAACAAAGTTATCGTCGAGATACGGTCAACACACAGCAAGAGTCAAAAAGACAATGCCCACGACTGAAAAGCTCACTGACCAGTGTATTAAAACTAGTTGCTTAGCTAAAGCACAAGCAAACACATTTGATTTGCATGTGGTGTTTCCCCATAATACAGAATTACATAGTGCATCACAGCATGTACGCGGATCAAAGATACTCGTTGTCTATGCGTCCTTGTTATTGCACATAAGAAACCAGTTTGGACCCATAGTTTACAGCCGTTAATAACCAAATTGTTTAAGCCCATAACCAACTATACCCAAATTGGTTTCTTCACATACCCAAACCAAAACCAAACTAAAAAAGATTCAACCCAATAAAACCTGAACCAATCAAACCCAAAGTAAGAACCAAACCGTTTCACCCATTTTTTAGTAACCATTCTCAGGTTTAGTGTCATGATTCCACTAAGGGAACCTTGAGTGCGGTCACCAAACCCGTACAATTGGCGATACTTGGGGGCGATCACCGAACCCATACAAATTGCTTGGGGCAATGTCCACAACTTAATGGGAGACCCCGAAGCTTGCCCATAGCTTTACACCAAAATTATTGAGCTCCAAGACACCACCAACCGTCTAAGGCACCCAAGCACCCAAGAGGCACAAGCTCTAGGGTGCCAAAGACCCAAGAGTAATAAGCTTCTCAACCCATGGAGAACTCAAACCGATACAACTAGTGCAATGGCAAGAACACACGAAGTGCTCAAGTGCCTCATTCTCAAATCCCACCAAAGCAATGAAAGCTAGAGAGGAATATGAGAGGAAAAACAAGGAGTACACAAAAAACTCCAAGTTCTAGATAGACAAGGTTCCCATCACTTAGAGGAGAGATGGATGGTTGGAAATGCAGATCTAGATCTCCTCTCTCTTTTCCCTCAAAAAGATGCAAAAATCATGGGACTAGTAGAGAGAAAGCAAGCTCCAAGAGGTCAACAATGGTGGGGGAGAACTTGCACAAGAACGTTGGGGGAAATGGGAAAGAAGGCCCCCATTAAATAGTGGGAAGGAGAATCAAACCATTATGTTCAGAAATGCTCAAGTGGTACTACCACTTAATGGAGTGGTACTACCTCTAACTATGCACAAGCGGTACTACCTCCTAAGGGAGTGGTACTACCTCTAATTATTGGTTGGTAACAAAAAAACCACGGTAATACATGTGGCACAACAGTGGAAGTACAACACAAGTGGTATTACCTCTTAGGAAGCGACACTGCCTCTAATTATGCACAAGTGGTACAACCTCTTAAGGGACTGATACTACCTCTAATTAGATAGCAGCACAACCAGAACAACAATAACTTCTTCAAACGAACTTAAATTTTTACAAACTCAAGCCTAATAGAAAGCTAACAATAAGAGTTGTCAAAACACTACTAGGAATCTTCAGAATAAGCAAGAGTAAAATGCCAACAATGTAGAAGTTTGAAACCTACATAAGAGAAGAACCAGGAAAAACTCCAACATTAAAAACATAAATAGAAGATGCATACGAAATCCGTTTTTGATGAACTTGATCTTGTCATGAACATAACCACAAGCCCCAAAACTCACCTAGATAAAAGACCAACAAGAACCAAGAAAGATGATGCCAAAGATACAAAGGTTTGAGATCTCTATGAACGATACGATCAAGCTACTCACTCGAGAGCCCCTCTTGATAGTACGTCAATCAATCCTATGAGACCGGTAAAATATAAAACCTATCAAGGTCAAACCTTTGCCTTGCACATAATCCACTTGAGCTAGATGATGGCGATCATGCCAACTTCAAGTTTGAACACCTTTCTTAATAGCTCATGCTTGGTGAAGACTCACAATTTGCTCCCCCATACTCCACTATGGAAGAGTTAGTCTTACGCACATCTTCACAAGACCATTATCACCAAATGGTCGGCAAGCTTCAAGCATATGATCTCTTCACGATGCTCCTCTTGAACTTGCGCACCACACCTTGATGATTATCACCCTTGAAGCCATCCCCTCTTGGGCTATATGAAATCTTCCTTTTGATGCAAGCCCATGGAAAGATACCTAACCCTGGATATAAACATCGAACACGTAGATATTGGGTTAGTTCACAAAGCATAATGGACAATGCTTATCATACCATGAGATCACATTTCCCACCCCTTACATATTTTATGCTTTGTGTGTTGATCAAGCTGAATCCACTCTTAGCACTTTGTCTTGATCAACCTTGTATCTTTCCTACTTTCTTGATTAAGACAATGTCTTGAAGGTAACATGAATGTTCACACAATCTTCTTCAACAATACATGCTTGCAATAGGCTCGACTGTCACATGACCTATCTTTGTATAACTCCACGAATAACACCTTGGTCAACAAATAATCTTCTTCCTTCAACCTTGAAACCAACATATGGTCTTCAAGCATTGCCTATGGATAGACTTTCAAGTATAACTCAAAGCAACCATTAGTCCATCGGAATTGTCATTAATTACCAAAATCAATCACGAGGGCACCACACTCTTTTAGTTCCAGCCCAAAATGCTACTCTCAACACAGAATGGGATGTCGAACATGGCAATGATGCCCTTTAAGATCTAGTTTGGATAACGAAGGTATTCCTGCTCTTTCCCCAAGAGTGACCCTAAGTTTATCGAACTAGCGAGAGGATGGCTACTATGATAGAGGCTCTACCAAGTCTTTGCCAAATAATTAAATCATGTTTTTATAGTCGGGCCTTAACAACCTTAGGGTTTAAACACATATAACTAAAATGGCCATGGGCTGAGGACTTGATTCTTACAACCACTATTTGCGCTCAGGATCATAATGATATTAGTTAGTGCTCTGCAAGACACCCGTTAAGATGTGCTTGCAAGGATACAAAGTCAGGGATGGTTCAAATTATGTCTTAACCGATTCACGATGTGCATCAAGAGTCAGTTGTCAAACCGCAAAACCTTACTGCCACGTGAGGTTACCTTTATAATTAAGAATAAATCAAAAGCATTGGCCGTTTAATGGCTACACCTCATTTATCCCCAAGGATTGCCTTTTCACTTTTGTACTAAACCTTTATGTCACTAGTGTTCGGAATAGCATTTCACGTCCTCCCTGTTCCTAACCTCCTCCAATATCAAACTCCGTGATCCTAGAATAGTGACTTTTGCATCCTTCTGGCATACCAAACTGTTGTTTGCATGTCTTTCGGTTAAAGCCACTCCACATGGCTTCTTATCTTCTTATCTATGGGCTGAGACCAGCCAGAAAGCTAGTGACATAGGAGTCACTTAGTATTGCAGGATTCTTCTGTTTCATTACATTCATGAGCCTTTCAAATTATTCTAAATAAAGGACAACAGTAGAAGTGTTTTGTGTTGCATGAAAAGAGCTAACAATGTCACAAACAGAATCTAGGGCAAATGTTTCAGATAAACAAGAGCAAAATCTATGCTAACGGGCATTGCTAGGATCATACCCAGTTTCTCTCCACCATTAGACAACATGTCCTCTTAAATAAGAAACAACTAACTTAGTTTTATGCTCAATTGGAGTTCTAGCAGCAACAAAATACAACTTCAGATTCCGGATCCATGAGTTAGGGTCATCTCCTTCAAATTTAGATATGTTTACTTCAGTTGGCTTAATTGACAACCCTTCCGCTGTCAACAAAAGTAGGAGGTTCATATGTTCTAGCATTTCCCTCCTACCAATCTTATTCCTCAAGTTAATCTAGAGGTATCTATGTTTGATTTGGTAATGGCGCCCTCCTGCATGAGTATGATCCACTTTGGAATTGCCAAATTTTGGGTGCCTGGATGGGAATTTTGAAGTGCCATCTAAATGGAGCTCCTTTCTTGAAATATCCCTCAATGTCGTTGTTCTTGCTGCAGGAGGAACTTGATTTTCTGCTGTGCCACTGAAGGTGGAGTTGAAGGTTCCAGCTGCTTCGGTCTTCCTACAAGTATGACTAGTGATTTGTTGTTGTTATCTTTTGGTTGCACACTACCTTGAGCAGAAAGTTCATTAGTTTGTTCCTCTTGGTCTGGATCCAAAAGCAAACGTCTGAAATTATCTTGGATTTTTTGAAAGTTCTTCTACAAAGTTGCAAAACATTTCTTAAGCATTGTTTGGAACTCCTTGAACTACTTTTGATCTTCATCATGCTCTTGTTGTAGGATCTTGACATCCAGCTCCAGCGAATCTAGCTAGAGGTATGCCTTGTTGCCTGATTTGTCGAGGTGCGGCATGACTAAAACCACATGGTTGGGAAGGGAGGGTTTCCAAGTACCTTTGTACACCGGAGCTGCACTGCCGCCTACTCCCGCTGTCGGTGATGCGTGGTCAAATCTTAGTGGCTGGAGTTTTACCACCGAAGAATTACTATTCGGCAACCAGGCTGGGGCCTTAACTACACCCGAACAACGGCACTCGGGTCGCCTCCCTGATGCTCGCAGCCGCCACCGAAGACCATGTCACAATGGATTTTACGATTTCCCGGCCTCTATGATACCTAGAACTCACTCCGTCGCTGAGAATGGACTGGCTCTCGATACCAATTATCAAGCCCTGGGCTACAAAGTAATGAATTTAATACTCAATCATTCAATTTCAGTGAGAAATGAGAGCTAAAACTAGGTTCTATTGGTTGGGAAAAGGGGATGTAGTTTAGCACGTAATCCACAACTTGGTTTTACAGCCGAATACAGGTCAACATGGTCCAAAATGAGGAGAGGTTGGCCTTATAGACATTACAACACAAGGAAAGAGAAGAAAAGCTAACCAAAGCACATGGTGTGTTCAAAAGTAAACAATGACCTGTGAGTAGCTAACAACCGTCAGATCACAAATCAAGGGATGAGAGCAGTCATTATTGGTGAACCGGTATCTTTCAAGGTGAGCCATTGAATGACAATTTAACGACTATTGTGGCTTTTGGCACACGGGAACAGGGGAAAGAACACTAGGTCTTCAGATATTTGGACAAGGGTCTGCCATACACTGCACGTACCCGGTGCATGCATGCATACATTTCTTTGGAGTTCGGACTCGTGTACCGGCCCATTCGTGACAAACATACCAGGTCGTGTGCTCTGCATTCGTTGCACCGGGTAGTGCGGTCGTACCCTCGAGTACGTGCTCAGCTGGACTCTCTCGGTCCACCTCCACCGCACCTTGTCGAGTGTTGATGCCCTTCATCTGGAGCGTGCACAACAAACAACCCGAGAGAACACCAAGCTCAAGTTTCGACAAGTTGCGGTTGCACATCTTTTTTCCGAAACGAGGGCAAAATATTTGCCTCATCCATTAAATAAGAGGAGAAAAGAGTTTGTTGTGTGATGCCAATTACTCTCATACAACAATACACCCTAGTTTGTTAGTACCTGTTGTAACCCATAGGTTGGCCTCGAGCATGACATTTTGGAGAATAATAGGCGGCGATGCACTCTTGTGGTGAAACACGCGGGCGTTTCTCTCATTCCAAAGAGTCCCAGAGACGAGCATGGTGAGGGAGGCCATCGCTCGTCTATCGGTGTTCTGCATGTCGGTTCTTCTGTCCCACCAACGCATAAGGGAGTCCTCAATGTGTCATTGTGCGCAAGACGAAACTTGTCAATGACCGATTGCCAGAGCATCATTGAGAAGCGGCACTTGACGAAAAGGTGGATGCCCGTTTGTTGCTCCCTTTTGAAAAGAGGGCAATGCCCACAATTTTCCCAACCACGTCGCTCCAATCAGTCTGCAGTCTAAATCCGATCTTGCGAGGCCAGCCAAGTGAGGAATTTTACCTTTGGGGGATCCCAAGCTTTCCAGACCATGTAGTGAATGGGCGAGTGTGGCAGACCAAGGAATTGCGCTTATATGCGGTGGCTGTCGAGTATATCCCATCTACAACATGTTTCTAAACAATGTCGTCCTCAACCTGGTCGTCAAGATGGAAGTCGTGCAGAAGTGTCCAAAGCGAGAAAAGCTCCCGAAAGTGGGCGGTGGAGACAACAGTGTCATGCTTGATGTGGGTCATCAAGCATTCCCGCGTAGGGCTTCCTGTAGCTTCCAACTCTTTCTTTTCTAGGCTTAAAAATAAGCAGGGCAACATCCATGGGTTGTCGACCAAGCAGCCACGGGGAGTCCCAAAAGGTGTTTTAGCACCATTCCCGACGATGATTGTGGTTGGGGCATAGAAGAAATCCACGTCTTCC
The DNA here is from genome assembly GCF_002162155.2 of Triticum dicoccoides. Classification (NCBI taxonomy): domain Eukaryota; kingdom Viridiplantae; phylum Streptophyta; class Magnoliopsida; order Poales; family Poaceae; genus Triticum; species Triticum dicoccoides. The sequence goes on along the minus strand of NC_041382.1, from coordinate 172,816,353 downwards.
TTCGTGCAAGGGTTTCCCAACCCAACCCATAATTTGTAGGATCCTTCCATTCTTACCATATCCACCTTAGCCGTAAAGCGTGAGCAAACTTGTCGGTGTTGAGGACCCCAAGGCCTCCATAACTCGTAGGCTTGTAGACCACATTCCAATTGACCTTACATTTTGCATCGGTCATCTCGTCTGAACCATACCAAAGGAAGGCCCTCTCAACCTTGTTGAGATTATGAAGTGTGCCCTGCGGCACAATGAGAGGCGTGATGGAGAAGACCGCTTGAGAGGTGATGACAGATCTGACAAGGGCAGTGAGTCTAATGGTTGTGATGGTTTGTCCCTCCCAAGTGACCAGTTTCCTGGCCGCCTTGTCTTCAAGATATTGGAAGTCGACTTTCCGAAGCTCCTTACTGAGAGCGAGAGGCCCAAATATTTTATTGGAAACATGGCGCGAGTCCCCGGAATGCTACTCAATATATGCCCCAGCGGAAGATGATTGCAACGAATGGGCACCACCGAGCTCTTGTGGAAGTTGGTGCATATGCCTGTCACCTCGCTGAAGCCCCTTAGCATGACTGAGAGGTTGTCAATGTCCCTCTTAATTGGGGCCATGAAGATGTCCGCACCGCCCGCATAGATGGAGGTTCTCATCGTGGCGCCGCGTCCGCGTATCTTGTGTAAAATGCCCTTACGAGTTGCGATGTCGAGGATTTGTTGAAGGAGGGCGATTGCAAGGACGAACAACATCGATGATATGGGGTCCCCTTGACGAAACCAGCGGCGATGCTTGATCGGGTGGCCCGGAAGCCCATTGAGGAGGATGTGTGAAGAGGATGATGAAAGCAGAGCGACGATCCAACTCCAGAATGTGCAAGGGGGCTCCTTGCGTTGTAATAAGTCAAGGACGTATTCCCACTTGATCGAGTTGAATGCTTTTCTAGTGTCGAGCTTGAAGAGAAGGGTGGAAATATTGCGTTTGTGCAACCGGCGCGCGAAATTGCCAACATATATGACGTTGTCATGGATCCTCCCCTTCATTATGAAAACACTTTGGGCGTTGGAGACGAGTGCGTCCATATGGGGGGCAAGCCTCAAGGAACAAATCGATTGCACATCTTGCATTTCAAAGAAGATTGCTGATTGCCCAAACAGCGGCCTACGCGCACATGAAGAACAAGAACTGGCTGCAAATTACTAGTCTACCACGTCAAGAATGAGAAATGCTGCTCACATAAGACGTTGCAACCTTCAAGGCTTCAGCTAAATAACTTCAAATGCCTCCAACTTCATACATAGGGAACAAGACAACAACAAAATGCTACAGTAGTACTAAAAAGATAGTCTTTTACCCAAGGACGAACATCTCCAGACAGGCCCTTTCCAAACTTGTAGTAAAACTTAGCAGAGTAGTAGTAATAATAACTGAACAAAACGGCGCATCTTCAGACTCCAAAACTATCCATCTTCGGTCCTTGGGCAGGCACATCCACACGCGCGCGACGAAGCTAAGCCGAGGGGCACTGACGAAAACGACGAGAGCAAGTTGATCAGCGCCCAAATCAAGCCGAAACATGAGAAAGAAGAGAACAGACTGAGCGCGCAAAGACTCACAAGCACCAGGATCATGTACAGCCTGAGCACGACCTCCACGAAGCATGCGACGGCGCCCACCGCGTAGTAGCGCCGATCCGCCAGCGTCGGCGACTGAGCGGCCTCCCTCGCCAGAAGACGGCCCAGGTTCATCTCGGAGAGCACGCAGATCATCAGACAGTAGTCGCTGCGGAAGAAGCAGGCACGGAGGCAGGCGCACGCACAGTCTCCGGCGTCATGGAGACAGTCGACACCGTGAGCAGCAGCACCATGGCCATCACGGGCACCGCTATCTTGAGGATCACGGTCTGCAGATCGCGGGCTTCAAAGTTGACATAAGAAACAAGAAGATGAGCAAATCTTGGTGACATGACAGGGAAATAGCAGAGCGAGATCATCAAGAAGCAAGAAACAAGAAGATGATCAAATCTTTGTGACATGGCAGGGAAATAGCAGAGCGAGATCATCAGGAAACAAGAAACAAGAAGATGATCAAATCTTTGTGACATGACAGGGAAATAGCAGCGCGAGATCATCAAGGACAAGAAAAGACCAAGTAACCCCCAATTGAACCATTGCCATGGAAAATCAGCGGGAATGCGACGAGATTGCTCTCCTACGAACGCGGAAGATCACCAAAAAGGAGACAAGATTGCTCTGCTACGAGGAAGACGGAGAAAAAGAAACCAAGAAAGAAGGAACATTCATCCGGAGATCTTGAGCACAAATTTCCACCAGAACAAACTAGCAACAGGAAAAAACAAGGACGATTAATCAAGAGAGATGGATCATAGATGCCAGAACATACCATCCATCTCTCTAGCACCACTCTTTTCCCTGACCACGGAGAATTTCGGAGATATTGGCGGGGCTCTGGATGAAACAGCGATGGAGCTCTCTGAAACGAAATTGCCGTGTGGTTGGCGCCTACGTTATATGCAGCATACGGGCGACGCGATCGTGCGTTGCTTGGTCTCCACTTTGGTCGGGTGGCTCATTTTCAGTCTGGAGGCAGCAGCAGACGCAGCAGTCTGGTGGCGGAAGAAGTGTTCAAAGCAGCCTATGGGTGGCGCCTGAAGACTGGGAGAATCCAGGGGTGATCACAGGAAGACCTCGTTACTTCTAGCTTGCTTTCTTTTGCTTTTCAGACAGTTTATGGTCTTGTATGAATCTATGATAAGACTGTAGTTCTGATGTATGCCTCTGTTCCTAATAACAGAGTTGTAAGTGTTCCGGGGACTGGATTTCTCTCTGAATTCAGGCCTCGGACCACTTCCGTAGGTTCTTTTGCCTTGAAGGGATGGCTTTTCCTCCTTCCTTAGTTTGGCAATTGAAAATTCGTAGGGGAGTGGAGTGTTATGCTTTGTCTTTTAGTTTCTCTTTCTGCTCTGTAGTAAGACATGGTGATTTCTTTTAATGGAAATCGGAGAGAATGCTCTTTTTTGTCAAAAAAAAAGGAGACGCAGCTTTTTCAGGTTTCAGTTTCTTCACTTCAGAGCTCAATTGCCACCATTTTCTTTTCTCGTTTTTTTTCGGAACAGTAAAATCAAGTGCTTGTTTCCAAATCACACATGACGACCCGCACTTGCTCACAAACGCCATCGGTTCACTTTAACGTCCACGAAAGTCGTGGAGATTCTCCGTCTCCGTGGCAGGGAGGACAGGATCAACCCAGCTTTTCCAGTTTCCATTTTACCTTTCTGAACCATCTTCTTTTTCTCCTTTCTTTTCTGAATGGAGCAAGTCCAAATGGTTTACTTTTACTTGCATTCTTTCTTTTCTTTTTTGCTGTTTTGTTAGAGAAGCAGAATTGGTCTGGTATGGTAACTCCAGAGCAAAAGCGTTGGGATTGCACGGAAAGAGAAAATCAAGTGCGGCGGAAGAGAAGATTCACTTTAACGATAGAACCAGAGAGTACAGGCTACAGTCCAACGGAACTGATATGATGTGGTTAAAGAAAAGATCACCTGCAGCTGCGCGACTGCGGCTAGGGGTTGTGCTGTTACGATTGCGCATAGACAGAGGTGATTGCACAACGAAAACGACCTACGCGCAGAGAGCAGTTAACCATGAAATTTTGGTTGCAAATTACTGCATAGTACTACATTCCAAGTTTCCAACCTTGAAGGCTTCAGCTAAACAAGTTCAAATCCCTTCTAACTTCATACTGCATCCCAATGCAACAAGACAACAACAGAATAATGGTAAGACGAGACTAGACACCACATCACAGGCCCTTCCAAACTTCTAACTTAGCAGAAGAGGAACTAAACAGAACGGCGCATCTCCAGACTTCAAAATGATCAACCTTCGACCCTTCGGCAGCCACATCCACCAGCGCGCGGCGTACCTAAACAGTGAATACCATCCTCCCCCCCCGCCGGGCACTGACAGGAACGGCGAGTGCAAGTTAATCAGCACTAGAAACTTGAGAAAGAAGAGAACAGACGAACACAGCGCAGAGACTCACCAGCACCAGGATCATGTACAGCTTGAGCGCGAGCTCCACGAAGCACGCCACGGCGCTCACCGCGTAGCACCGCCGGGCCGCCGGCGTCCGCGCCAGAGCGGCCTCCCTCGCCAGAAGACGGCCCAGGTTGATCTGGGAGACCACGCAGACCATCATGAGGAAGGCGCGGAGCCGAGCACGGCCGTCGGTCGCCGTGGAGACAGCCGCCGCCGTGAGCAGCAGCACCACGGCCAGCGCGGTCACAGCGATCTTGACCATCTGGATAGCAGAGCACGCAGAGTCAGACAGAGAGGCCGAACGAACGCAAGAACACGTCGGGACTCGGGAGAAATAAATGCATGCAGAGGAACTCGTGATCGATGGTGAATGTGCATGTAGGAGTTTTTTCTTTTCTTTTACCTTGTTCTTCCTCGCTCCTGCAGCTCCTCCGGCACTCAGCAGACCGCGGCCTTCAAAGTTCAGACAAGAAACAAGAATATCAGATCTTGGTAACCAGAGGAAGTGGCAGAGCAAGATCATAAGGTGACAGTTGCCAGCAGTGAGTGACAACAAATAACGCCAGGAAAACTCCAAATAATCTTTTGAAACGCTATCCACGGCCAAATTATCGTCAAGAAAGACAATGTGCTCCGGCAAGAGGAAGGCGGAGAAAAGGAAAATGCAAGAACATTCATCGGGAAATCAAAAATCTTAGGCGCAAATTTTCACCAAAATAACATGCACAACAAACTATCAACAGGAAAGCCTGTCACTGACTAATTAAGAGGATGCATACCAGGCATCGCGCTAGCACCGCTCTTCTCCCTAACCACGGAGAGTTTTGGAGACACTGATGTAGCTATATGGAAGAACTGCCATGGATTTGGCGTCTAGTTATATGCAGCGTAGAGGTTGTGGCTTGGTCTCCACATCGGTCAAGGTTGGCAATATTTTCAGTCGGGGGGCAGCAGCAGACAGTGCTTTCTCAGATTTCAGTTTCATCGTTTCAGAGATCGTACTTGCAGGTGCTACCTTTTTTCTTTTCTTATCTCTACTTTTTTTACGGGGCGGTAAAATTGACGGCTGATTTTGCTCTTCTAAGACGCGGATGACGATCGCTTCACTAGGATAGATGAATGGTGGTACAGCAGGATACCATCGGCTCGCTTTAACGTACCACGAAACGACACACTGATTTTGAATTAGTTTGAAAAATTGAACATACTTAGGAACAAAAGAGAGTATGTATGGTTGCCCTTGGCGCGAAACCTCCAGGGTAACGCAAAGGCGTCAGTATCGGGGTGTAAAATGCCTCACCAGACGGAGAAAAATTACTGATTCTTACGGAGGTCCTACAGAGCCCTTTTAGGCCACGTATAATGCAATGCAATGTGAAAAATAAAACCTAATTTTCTTAATCATTGGTCCTTTTTTGTAGAGGGTTGTGCTATACAAACAAGCACCAAAGTTGAAAAAATATATGTTTATTTTACTGAGCACCTCCTCAGATATCTTGCGTTGTATTGTGCAGTGATATTAGAATACTTCGCTATGCTTAAAAACGAATGAAAAAAAAAGAGGACAATCATTCAAAGATCAGAAGGTACAAACTCATATTTTCACCGAGACAATAATTAGAAAAAACCACCTGTAGAAAAAGATAGTTGCAATTTGGGTCAATGTCGCCGCGCATGTACAGTTTACTCCAACAAGTACTAAAGTAATTGTATAGCTACACTATTTCCTTTTTCGAATGAGGCAAAAGATTTGCCATTTCATTATTCAATGAGAAGTAAGAGTTATACGACAAAAGCCACAAAGTGGCGAAACAAAACAATTAGTTGTAAAACAATACATCACCCAAGCCCCTAGCACCCGAACCACCCACAACTTCGCTTCCTCTTTGATTTTCTCAAGAATGATCATAGTTGGGGTAGCGGTGTTCCAAAAGACCCTAGTGTTTTTGCTCCTTTCATGCTTCCTAGGAAATACGCATCATGAGGGAGGTCATTGCTTTCCGATTTGGAGATCTTTTGAGGGCAATGCCGGTCCACCAATCTTTCACCGTGACCATGCTAGAGCACTCACTCGTCATGATGCCATCAAGGCCAATCGACGCGCTCACTACATAAACTGAAATCGTGCAATGACATTGAAAAAGAAGGTGGGCCGACTTTTCTTGAACTTGATTTCAAAGAGGGCACAAGCCACAAACAGGCACCCCCCTAAGGTGAAGTCTATCGGTCGTCCAAACTCTATTGTGGATGGTCAACCAAGCGACACTAGCTTCACTGGGGGAGGAGGGGGGGTCTCAGGGTCCAAATGACCCCCAACATAGTGATATTTGCCATGTTGGCACGTGAGGTAGCACCCCGAGAGAGTTCAGAAGGTTTGTAGCAATATTGGCTCGCGCATTATTTCCACGAAGATTCCTAAAAAGTCTCGGTCTCGTCAAGCCAACCGGTGCACGATCTCACTGAAATCTCTAATACCCCTTTTTTTAGCAAAGGCGCTTTTTAGTAACGCATAACATATCATCGACGGATGCAATCATAATGAGTACACACCCAGCTTCTGCATAACAAGGATGCACACAACCAATGCAAAGACACGCGCGCGCGCGCACACACACACACACACACACATAGAGAGGTCCCGCTGACAAATAAAATAGTCATAGAAGACCGAAGCTATGCCTGAGTCTGGTTATTCTCCGGATTCTTCTTCTTCTTCGGAGTCGAAAAGTTCTTCTTTGGCATTCATTTCCTTCCCAATGTAAGCCTTGTCCTTGTGAGAGCTCATTCTTCGGTTGCAAGTAAACTTTGAAGGAGTTCTCAAAGAACATCTTGAGGTGGACTTGGAGGAGGAGTTGTCCTTCTTCTTGAAGACCTTCCTGGTCTTTTTTTCATCGTCTAAGTCATACTTCATGCTCTAGCCCTTGCCATGCTTGCTACTACGCGGGTCAAATCTTCCACTGGCTCGTATTTCAGCTTCCTAGAGAGGACAGTCAAAAATGAAGTGTCCTGACTTCTTGCATTTAAAACGAGTGTAGTCACCCGTAGGTTTTGACGAGGACTTGGAATTTCCCGAGTTGCTTGAGCCTTTCTTCTGGATCTGATTTTCTTTCAGAAGCGCTGGAAGAGTTTTGTTATCAGCGCGAGATCGTTGCTGACACATTCACGGTCGTCAGATTCTTCATCGACATTATCTTTGGAGGAAGATTCAACCGCAGCTTTGAGTGCGTGACTTTTTCAGCAACTTGAACCATAAATATCCCTCTTTTCTTCTTCTTAATCTCCATGATATCGGAAGAGTCGAGTAGCTTGAAAGCTCTCTCCTTTATCATCAGGACATCGTATATAACAGGAACCGTCTAATGATCTAAGCAACATCTTCACAACTTCATGATCAGTGATGCTCTTGGCTCCAAAGTCTTGGAGTTCATTTAAATGTCACTCAATCGATCGAAAGTGACATCTTTCATTCATGAGCCTTTTGAAGCGATTGAATTTTGCACGAAGTGTATTGATGCGAGTTTCCTTCTGAGTGGACACACCCTCATTGATCTTGTTGAGGATGTACCAGATTTCTTTCGCAATTTCCAATTCACTGTATCGAAGGAATTGAGCCCGAGATAGATGGCCACAGATTTCATCCTTTTCTTGGGCATCCATTTCAACGAGTCTTTTCTCTCTCCCAAGAACTAAGATATCCCGGGGTCCCGATCATGTAGCCGTGTTGAACAACATGCCACATGTCATCATTGATAGCTCTCAGACGAATCATCATCTTCTCCTTCCAGAAGGGATAGTCCATCCCATCGAAGATGGGAATCTTCAAGTTTGACTTGTAGTTCATTGAAGACATACTTAAACTCCAAGGTTGTTAGACCTTAATAAGCATAGACAATGAGTACATTTCTCCGATACCAATTGTAAGAACGGATCTATGTCTACCAGAGGGGGGTTAATCGAAGATTTAAAATTTCTTTCGAGGAACTCAAAATCCCTCAGACCACAACAGTGGAATAAACAAAACAGATACAAGTCTATGAAGAAAAACTACCGAAGGAAATCAGAAGCAGGTACCGAACATAAATCACATGGTCGAAACATAACCGACAACCTAAGATAAAGCAGGGATAAGAGGTGACTAGTGGTGCTCGATGGCGACAAGGTATTTGTTCGGCCAGTTCACTCTAGCAAAAAAACTATGTCGGGTTGGAGAGACTTGTGATTTAACACAGAAGATAAACTCTCTTCTTCCTATTGTCCTTGACAACTAGTTCGTCAACTAGTGTCGATCACTTGGGGTAGATGCTTGAATTGGGCCCATTCTCACATCTGCCTCGAAGAAGTGTTCTCTTTGTGGTCAAATCCTTCAAAAGAAAATGAGTAGGGTATCATTTTAGATAGGCGTTGTTATCAGTGGCAAGGCGATTAACAGAGATGAGATTTTTGTTGGCATGAGGTAGATGAAGGACATTGCGAAGTTTTAAGGTTGCGGGTGTTGATGGAGTTGGGAGGAGTGCATGACGACAATGAGATATGTGCAAACCTGAAATGTCGGCAGTGTAGATGGGATCTTTTCTAGTGTACTTCTCCCACATGGTGAGCCGTTCCAGATCGGAGGTGATGTGGTCCGTCGCGCCTGTGTCTATATACCAGGCTAGATCATCTTGGATAGACGGAGGATACACTATGGCGAGGGCTGACATCCTTATTTGTTGGGGCTGGAAGGTGAAGTTGAACTGCTGAAGACGCCTCCCACGGGAGGTGTCCAGGCTTGCGGCGGAGCTGACAGTGAGCACGGCCAACATTGCCTACTCCATGGCCACCGCGGTTATGGCCGCAGTTCCCACCATAGTCACCATGCTCGTGATTTCTACGATCACCAACACGGTTTTTGTTGTAGCCGCCATGATCACCGGACTTTATACGACCCTTGTCGCAGTTGTTTCCACCCTTGTCGCGGGCAGTGTAGTTCACAGAGGAGTTGTCGGACCCCTGGTGGAGGCAGATCACGTTGAACTCGAGTCGACGCTCGAAGGCGATCACATGGGAGTAGAAACTCTCCCAGCTTATTACGTCAAGCCGAGTGGTGGTAATAGTGATGAGCGGCTCATAGTTGTTGTCGAGCCCGGTCATGACGGTGGTAATGATGTCCTCGTCGCGCTTGGGTCTGCCGGTGAAAGCTTGATGATCGGCGTTGAGCTGGATCTTGGTGAAGTAGTCCACCATGGAGAGGTTGCCCTTGCGGAAAGTTGCCATTTTCAGGTTGATCTGGACAGCACTAGCACGAGAATGAGAAGAATACATCTACTCCAAGTGTGCCGAGATGTCACGAGAAGTTTGGAACATGATCACCTACTGGAGGATGTCCTCGGTGAGGTAGGCCATTAGGTAGTCGAGCACGATTTGATCCTGACAGAACCAGTCAGTGTACAGTGGGTTGGGCTCCCACACCGCCTTGTCATCAACGGGAAGGAGCTGACGGGCCTTGATGGAGCTGTCGATGCAGCCGACGGCATTGGCGATGTGTGTGTGGGGGGGGGGAAGACTTGGGTCTTCCACATAAGGTAGTTGGTGGTGAGCGGGCAGTGATGAGACTGGCTGAGGGCGTGGGAACAAAGGAGCTTTTTTTAGAAAAGGAAGATTACCCCCGGCCTATGCATTGCATCGGAGCGATGCATGCAACCCCTTTATTATTAAGCAAAGTCACCGGAAAGTCTGTGTTCCAGAACAATCTCACTTCAGGTTGAAGTAAAATGAAAAAAGTATAATGTGCCACAATCGGTGAAAATAGAACGAGATGACTAAACTCATATCCTATTATTGACCGCCGTCCAAACCGGTTGTAGATATCCTGAGTTATCATCTTCCAACAGGGAGACCCAGTAACCAAAGGCTCCCTGGCTTCCACATGAGTGAGTAACGACCACATACGGATCCAAGAAGTGGCTCTGTAGATAACCTGCAAAAAATTTAAACGACTTTGTCTGTTAAAAACCATGTCATTCCTACAATTCCATATAGCCTATAGTAATGCACATACTCCTATTCGAATATGTATCGCAATATTTGTCTCTACTCCATTTAGCCACGTCCCAGATAACATGTGTATACTATTTGCAGGGGTGATATTAAAGACTATATGAACTGAACGCCATAATAATTTGGCCAGCGGACAATCAAGAAAGAGGTGTTTGATGGTTTCATCGTGATCACAAAAGCTACATCTTTGACTACCCTCCCAATTATGTTTTGCCAAGTTATCCTTAGTCAGAACCATCTCCTTGTGCACAAACCACATGAAAACTTTGATTCTTAACGGGACTTTGATTTTCCAAATATGTATCAATGTCGGAATCGGACCAGAATCAATTAGGTCCAAATACATAGATTTCACTTAGAAAATGCCATTCGTAGTTAATTTCCAGTGAATACTACCAGCCACCTCATAGAGGTTAACATCCATCAACCTTGTAACCAGATGTAGCCATGCTTCCCATCGATGTCCTACCAAAGATCTCCGGAATTGAACATTTAGAGCGCTGGACTGTAACATTGTAGCAATGTAAGCCTCTCTTACGTTGTACAGTGTTATAGAGAGATGGATATTGTGTGGCTAAAGGCGTCTCCATTAATCACGTATCCTCCTAGAATCTCGTTGAATTACCATTTCTAATGATGAATTTAGTTCTATGAAAGAAAGCTTCTTTCGTTCTCATCAAGCCCTTCCAAGAAGGTGAATCATTGGGTCTACGGTAACCTAGGCCAGGGTCTTAGATTGTAAGTGCTTATTACGTAAAATTTGTACTCACGTGCCTTCAGTCTTCACAGAAAGTTTGTACAACCATTTATTGAGCAGACATCTATTATTTACCTCTAAATTTTGAATACCAAGACCTACAAATGATGTCCCGTTTAGTAAGCCTGTACTTCCTCTTTATTTCATCACTTTGCCAAAAGAATTGTGATCGATAAAAGTCCATTCTTTTTCGTACCCCTACAAGTACCTCAAAGAAGGACAAGAGGAAGATCGGCATACTCGTGAGCGCCGAGTTTATTAGTATTAGTCGACCTTCGTATGATATAAGCTTGCCCTTCGAGCAGCTTAGTTTCTTTTCAAATGGATCTTCAATAGACTTCCACTCCTCGTTAGATAGCTTGCGATGATGAATTGGTATGCCCAGATAGCTAAACGGTAGGATACCCAATTCACATCCGAACAGTAGCCGGCGAGAAGAAGAACAGGGGAAGAGAGAGGACGCCCATGGCAGCAGCGGAGGAGTTAGTGGCGGAAGGAGATCCCATGATGCTGTTAACGAAGGGGCCTGATACCATATGAAAATAGAGAGAAAGACAATAGAATCGACACAACCAAATACGGTGGCCTCGGGGGTATATTTTATACAGGTGCGCCAGGGCACAATAGCATAGCCAAATTGCATGTATGTTACAACGAGGAGATCGTAGTTGTTACTCCCTCTGTAAATTAATATAAGAGCGTTTAGATCACTATTTTAGTATTCTAAACGCTCTTATATTAGTTTACAAAGGGAGTACTATCCTAACAACTCTACCTCAACTACTTCAATGTTTAACATAGAGAACTAGCCAACCATGAAGAATTTGCCTAAAAAAAGAGCTAATTACCATGAACAAACAGTTGCAAATTATTCTCGAGTAAGGGACGAGATACACTGGGCACGACACAAAAAAGAGTGACTCAATTGGTTGAGAATAACGAAGTTCCCCTAGTCACATGCATTCCAACGTCCAAAGCTTTCACTAAAGAAAATTGAAACCATTTCGAATTTGATGATGTACTAAGTAGGCTCCAGGTGACGGGCAGTTGATGCAAACCAAGATGAAGAAGATAACAAAGTTGGTTCAGTTGCAAAACAAGAACAACCAGTTGCCAATTAACAAAGTTGGTTCAGATGAAGAAGATAACAAAGTAGTTGCCAGTTAACCATCGACAACCAGTTGCAAAACAATCACTTAGTTGTTTCAGAATAAGGAAGTTCACTCAGTCACATGCATTCTAATTTCCAACGTTCAAAGCTTCAGATAAACAAAATTCAAACCCTTTCGAAGTTCATACTACTACTACGTAGGCTCCAGGGATACTCGAGGTCGATTCCCGATTAAGCATTAATGCAGCAGATGCAAACAGGCAGTCTAAAACCCAGGTGAGGAGGACAACAGAAAAAGAAACCAAGTACAACGATACGGCAGGCCCTTCCAAACTTCTAACAATGATTAAAACGACGCATCTCCAAGCCCCGAAATGATCCATCTTCGATCCTCCGGCAGGCACATCCACACGCGCGCAGCGAACCTAGGCAGCATCGTCGACATCCGGGAGGCTGACGAAAACAAGTAGAGCAAGTTAATCACAGCCCAAACTTCAGAACAAGTGCAGAACAGACAACAGAGACCAACACAAGACACCACAGAGACTCACTTGGACAAAGCGAAGTACAGATTGATGGCAAGAAGCGCGAAGCACCTGACGGTGGCCCACGCGTACGAGCACCGGGAAGCCTCCGTCGGCGCCATAACGGCCATCCACGCCAGGAGACAACCGGTTGTGGTGCTCACGAACACGCAGAACACGAGGAACATGTCGCGGCGGAAGTAGGCGCGGAGGCAGGCACGGTCGTCCGGCGTCGTGGAGACAGCCGCCGTCGTGAGCAGCAGCAGCATGGCCAGCACCGGCACCGCTATCTTGATGACCTTGGTCTGCAGAAAAGCATGGTGTGCAGAGTCAGATGGGAGATCGAACGAGCGCAGGAACACGAGAGCGATGATGGATACACATGCAGGAGTTTTCAACCTTGTTCTGGTTCGTTCTCGCGGCTCCTCCGACATCACCCAGCAGATTGCGGCCTTCAAAGTTCAAATAAGAAACAACAAGATCAAATCTTGGTGGCATGACAAAGAAATGGCAGAGCAAGATTATCAAGGCGAAACTTTGCGATTTGCCACCACCCGAACAAAAAGGCCAAGAAAATCAGGGGAATGCGGCCAGTTGAGCCTTTGCTATGGAAAATCAGCGGGAATGCGGCCAGTTTTACACTGATCCGAACGCAGAAGATCTCCAGAAGGAAACAACGGAGAAACAGAAACAAAGGAAGAACATTCATCCGGAGATCTCAAGCACAAATTTCCAGCACAATAGAAAGCGGAACACACTACCAACAGGAAAAATCAACGACGACTAATCAAGAGGGATGGATCATAGATGCTTGCGTACCATCCATCTCTCTAGCACCACTCTTTTCCCTAACCATGGAGGAGTTTTGGGGATATTGGCGGGGCTCTATGGGAAATAGCGATGGAGCTTTCTGAAATGAAACTGCCATGGGGTTGGGGTCTACTTTATACGCAGCATACAGGTGAGGAGGAGGAGGAGGTACACGGTCGTGGCTTGGTCTCCGCATCGGTCAAGGTGGTACATGGACTGATGGACGGGTGGCTGCATTTTCAGTCTGGGGGGAGCAGCAGACACAGCTTTTTCAGAATTTAGTTTCTTCATTTCAGAGCTCAATTGCCACCTTTCTCTTTTCCCGTTGCTTGCATCGAGAAACTTACCACTCACGCGCAATTCAATTATTACTAGTTTCTTTACTAGTTTCTTATCGGGGCAGTAAAATCGACTGCTGGCCTGTTTTTACCTGGTTTTGCTTTTCCAAAACGCTCATGACGATCGGATCCGCACTTGGTAGTCTAGATGAACTGACGCCATCGTTTCACTTTAACGTCCACGAAACAAACACACTGATTTGAAATAGTTTGAACAGACCGATAGGGTCGAAAGAGGGTATCGCTGCCCTTGGCGCGAAACCGCCGGTGGAATGGGAAAACCCTATGTTTTTCTTTTTTTAGACACGGGAAAAACCCTATATGACCCCTATGTGACGCGATCCCCCGCGTGCGTGAATTGGGCCGGCCCATTTTATAACAGCGAGGCAGCCGGTTTTGGGAACACGAAGGTTCCCTGAAGGGGGGCCGCTACGCGTCGGCCGGCGAATCTTTTGGAAAGATCCGTCGCCTCGCTAGCCGTCAGATCTGGCATGATCTAGCGGACGGATGTTTTTCTCTACTCCGCAACAGAGATCTTGTTGTAGAAACATTTGCTACAGAATTTATGTTGCGATTTTTTTTGTAACATCTCGAAAAAAATTGCAACAAAGGTTATGTTGCAGATTTTTTTTTTGCAACACAAATCATGTTGCGGAAATGCTTGTCGATATTTTTGCAACAAAGGTTATGTTGCAGTTTTTTTTTTGCAATAGAGGTTATGTTATAGATTTTTTTTTTGCAACAGAGATCATGTTACGAAAATGTCTGTACACTTTTTGAAGCAAAGGTTATGTTCTAGAAATTATTTGTAACATGAATCATGTTGCAGGATCTGTTGTTGCATCTCACCTCGAGGAGGCAGCAGCCATGGACGCTGGTGCTCCTCTAGACGGCGGCGGCATGGAACAACGAGCAACGGCAAAACATGACTTCAGCGGTGGCATGCCTCATAGGCGTCGGTGGTGCAGTCCGGCGGCTTCCACCGCATGCGCGGCCGGCACGCAGCACCCCGATGGCCGGCTTCCAGCATCTACGCATCGCCTATTCGCAGGCCGCTGCACCTGCCACCAGCCATGGGGCGTTCACCCTTCACGGACGAGGTCAACGCTTAGATGAAGACAGGCAAACTAGATGTAGAAGGTGTTCGCTGTAGAGATACTTAAGAATGAAAAAAATGATGAGCGGTGATGGCCTCATCCCACATGGGACACGTGGCGTTCTTCTCAAGCGGCGGATGGTGCGCTTTTAATCGGCCGGGTGACGAGAATCTTTTCCCTTCCCTGAACCAGTTTTTGTTTCTTTTGCCAGTTTTTCGGTTTATTTTTTTTTCATTTTCGTTTTCTCCTTCTCTTTTTTTCGGTTTTTCTGTTAACTTTTTCTTTTTTCATTTATTTTTAGAAAATGCTTGCCTTCAGCCGTCGGATTACAAGCGAGCGATCCGCCACCTCCTTTATGTGACGCATGTCTCTTTTTGTTTTTGGCAACATCATGTCTGTTGCAAAATTGCCTTCCGCAACAAAATCCATGTTGCAAAAGAAATGAAGCCGCAAAAAATGTAAATATTCTGCAACATCGTCTGTGTTGTAAAATTTTCTTCCATAACAACACCCATGTTACAAAAATAGTAAAGAAAAAAACTACAATATCACCGATGTTGCAAAAACTTTCTGCAATAGAAGCTTTGTTGCAAAGGATTCTAAAACACTATCCTTGTTGCAATGATGAGATAACTCTAGATCTAACGGCTGCCGAGGCGACGGATCTTTTAAAAAGAACCCGCCGACTGACACGTAGTGCGGCCCTTTATTTGTTTTTTCAAATCTAAGATGCCCATTGGATGTCTTTATTCAAAAAAATAGACACCCAAAAGAAGAATAAAACTATCTCAAGGAAAAAATGTCTATGCACACGAGTTACCATGTCCATACGATTAGGGTTTAGCCTACACCACCGACGCCTCATGTCGGTGTCGAGTTTTTCCTACCTTTTGCTCACCGCCATTGGTATTCGCCGCACAGATTCTTGGGCTGACTAAAAGGATGGCAAGCCCGTCCACCCGACATTGGTCTCTGCGGAGAGAACTCAAGGTGATTGCATATGCTTTGCCTTACAAGCTTTTCAAGTACGTCGTCATGGAGGCTCCAAGTTTGACCTCATGAGGGACAGACAAAGGAAAGGAGAAGCAATCTGAGGGGGGCGGGGGGTCTGGAGGATGCTATGAGGAAGATGAGGTTGTAGGAACATGAACTTGATGACGTCTGTATAGGGCTTCAGGAGATCGATGAGTTTGCCAAATCGGCACGTTAGCTTGCGGTGGCTAAGGTACACACCACTAGGAAACTTTAGTAGTGCGGCTTTCAAGGAAATAATGAAATTCATCTGGAACCTAGCCCATGAGCCATAGATCATAGAGATGGACGACAACCTTTTTGTGATTCGTATGTTTTGTCTTGGGGATTGGAAGAGGGTGATGTTTCAGGGGACATGTGTCTTCCATGGTCTCATGGTGATGATTGAAGATTTTGATGGCAAAAAGACATTGGAATTAGTAAAATTTGACATGGTGTCGGTCTAGGCACAAATTCACCAAATTCCATATTTACATAGGAAATAACCGATTGTGGACCAGTTAGCTCAGAGAATTAGGAAGGTATGGAGCGTGGAGCTGAACATTACACACGGTTCTAGAAGGGCAACTATGTGTGTGTTAAGTGTGAAGACTCAAGTGAGCACGCTCTTAATACGATAGACTCCACTTAATGTGGTCTGAGCAAGATTGTTCCTCATTGTGAATTATGAAAATATAGGTTACTTTTGTGAGGTTAGCGGTTTGCTGGTGCATGATATGGAAGAATGCGGGGACGACGTTCACCTGCCTGATAACGTACAATGCGAAAAATGGCTGGTGGCAAAGAGGATGGAGACCCATGTCTCCCAGGGAGGTGCTCACGATGGCATGAACTTCTCACTGGTTCGTGATACATCTCAAATGTATCTATAAATTTTGATTATTTAATGCTATTATATTATCAGTTTTATATACTTCTTATAGCAATTTATATATATATATATATATATTCTTGACTAACCTATTACTTTAGTGCCAGTGTTAGTTCCTGTTTTCTGCATGTTTTTGGTTTCGCAGGAAATTAACATGTAGGTAGGTCAAAATATGATGCTAGTTTTTGATGGTTTTTTTCTAGACGATGAAGGACCCTAGAAGCTTTGGGAATGGACGAGAAGAGGCACCACGGGCCCACACGGCCAGCTGGCATGCCCTGGCCCTAGGGCACGCCACCAGGGCATCTAGGGACCATCGGAACTACCTTACCTCGATTCCACCGCCATAAATCTTTATAAATGTTCAAACCCTTCACCATATTTTTAGAAGAATTTTATCACCACCACAAGTTCATGTTTCACGAAGATCCAATCTGGAGGCCTATTCCGGATCTTTGCCTAAGGGGGAATCAGTTGCGAGAGTATTCTTCATCAATATTGCTACCTCCATGATGACGTGTGAGTAGTTACATTAAGACCTTAGGGTCCATACTAGTAGCTAGATACCCCCCCCCCCCTTGTGAAGGAAATATTGCCCTAGAGGCAATAATAAAGTTGTTATTTATATTTCCTTATAGAATGAATGTTTATTATTCATGCTACAATTGTATTAACCGGAAACCTGATACATGTTTGGATACATAGACAAAACACAGTGTCCCTAGTAAGCCTCTACTAGACTAGGTCGTTAATCAGAGATGTAAGGGCATATTTATCCCTAAGGTGTTTTGGTGATTGATGACAATGCTTTTGCGGACTAATCGTGTGCCTTGAGTTTCCCAGACGTTTCATCGCTCGGCACAAGATGGTTTGGTGCCCCTTGAAGACTGTTGAAGACGGTGTTTTTTCTACGTTTCTTTTTGGTGGATTTGAGTCGTAGGAAAGTCGTACTATTAAGAGGGGGTCCGCGTCGGAAAGGTTTGGGTGGAATCATCACGTACACGTTTTCTTCCTTGTCCCCTCCTTTCCCCTGCACTTTGGAGCATCCTCCGTTTATCCTCCTTACCTTGTCCTGGCTGTTGTTGATGGGCTTGCGGTAGTACTGCTCCTTGTTGAGCGGTAGTACCGCAGGCACCCGCGGTAGTACCGTACTTCGGCGCGGTAATACCGCAGGTGCCCACGGTAGTACCGCTCCTCTGGAGCTGTAGTACCGTGGCCCCCAGGCCAAGTACCGCTCCTTCACGGGTAGGGGCGGATGTAATTTTTTTCATCCGCGCCACCGCGGTAGTACCGCATCCCTTGCGCGGTAGTACCGTGCGCGGCCTGGCTCAGCTGCTAGGAGGTAGTACCGCTCCTCTGCGGTAGTACTGTATCGGATTTTTGCTTCGTCCGTTTTCCAGCGGAAGTAGGCACGGATGTATTTTTATCCGCTCTCTTCCCAGGCTAGGGGTTTCCTGCCTTGCAGTAGTAGCGCAAGGGGGAGCGGTAGTACCGCGCCTACGGCAGTACCATCCTCAGCCCTTGTGCTTCAGGTCTGCCCTAGCTACTGTTGCTGCTGCGGTAGTACCGCGGTTCCCCACAGTAGTACCGCATGGCCTTGTGGTAGTACCGCTTGCCAGGAGTGGAAGTTCCGCATGGCCTTGCGGTAGTACCGCTGGTCACGGGCTGGTAGGTGGATAACGGTTGGATTTTTGTCCTAAACTATAAAAGGGGTGTCTTCTTCCTCTAGTTGTCTACCTCTTCCAACCCTAAGCTCCATTGTTGCTCCAAGCTCCATTTTCGCCCGATCTCACTCCCTAGCCAATCAAACTTGTTGATTTGCTCGGGAGTGGTTGAGAAGGCCCCGATCTACACTTCCACCAAGAGAAATTTGATTCCCCCCACTAATCCCTTGCGGATCTTGTTACTCTTGGGTGTTTGAGCACCCTAGACGGTTGAGGTCACCGCGGAGCCATAGTCCATTGTGGTGAAGCTTCGTGGTGTCGTTGGGAGCCTCCAATTGAGTTGTGGAGATTGCCCCAACCTTGTTTGTAAAGGTTCGGTCGCCGCCTCCAAGGGCACCAATAGTGGAATCACGGCATCTCGCATTGTGTCAGGGCGTGAGGAGAATACGGTGGCCCTAGTGGCTTCTTGGGGAGCATTGTGCCTCTACACCGCTCCAACGGAGACGTACTTCCCCTCAAAGGGAAGGAACTTCGGTAACACATCCTCGTCTCCACTGGCTCCACTCTAGGTTGTCTCGTGCCTTTACTTGTGCAAGCTTATTTGTGATATATCTCTTGCTTGCTTGTGTTCCTATCTTTGTTGCATCATATAGGTTGCTCACCTAGTTGAAGATCTAGACAAACTACTTTGATGCAAAGTTTAAATTGTTAAAGAAAAGCTAAAAATTGTTAGTTGCCTATTCACCCCCCCCCCTCTAGTCAACCATATCGATCCTTTCAATTGGTATCAGAGCCTCATCTCTTTATTAAGGACTTTACCGTCCGAAGAGTATGGTTGACGTCGTAGAAGGTGAGGAGGAGCACTCCGGTGCAAATCCAGTATCTTCTATGGGAGATGGGGGAACCGCGGTCTCTCATGAGGAGTTCAATGTGGCGTTGGACACATTGAAAACCTCCATGACGACCGAGGTCAAAAGCATGTTTAAAGATTTCTTAGAAGAGCTTAAACTTTCCACCGCACCGTTGAAAGTGGGTGATCCCGCCAACAAGGTGACGGATGCTACCTCTGACAAGGGGGAAGCTACTAGCGAGAAAGCCCTTCCTACTAGTGGTAAGAGTGGCACCGGCATCTTTGCCCATGTGGAACCTCCACTTGTCTATGGTGGACCTCTCCCTTCCACTCATTTGAATCATGCCGGGCCGGCCCCTAAGATTGAGAAGAATGTTGAATTTGACTCTTGGGTCTATCGTTTTAAGCGTCATTTAAATCATGTTAACACTAACCTTTTGAGAATCATTGAAGAAGGTTTCTATCCGCATGACCGAAGCAACTTCACTCCTAGAGAAGCCGTGGATAATCAGTTCAATGAGAATGCTCTCTTCATCATTCAAGAAGCTATCCCACCCGAAGACCTTCCTCATCTCCGACCTTACTCCTTGGCCAAAGATGCTTGGCGCCAAGTGGTTTCCCTCTACCGGGGAAGCGCAAGCATTCATCGCTCCAACTATGAAGTGGTGCAAGATGAAGCCGATGAGTTTGCAATGAAAGAAGATGAAGAACCTCGTGAGCTCTATCTGAGGGTAACCAAACTCGCGGTCTTGCTCCGAGATCATGGAAGCAAGGACACGGATGACAATTGGATCAAGCACAAATTCCTCAAGGCAATGATGCCCTACCACAAAGCTATGTCCTCCGTCATTCATCAAAGGTCGGACTTCCACACCTTGTCCTCAAGTGATGTGTTGCATGAGTTCGTTGCTATGAGCATCTTGGACAAGACCGCCGACAATGCGGTACTTCGCTCTCAAAGAGTAAAGAAACCCAACCTTGCTCTAAAGGCCAAGGTTAGTATGGAGGAAGAGGACGAAGAGGAAGAAGAGGAGAGTAACCTCGAAGATACGAAGTATGCCTATCATGAACACATGGCCCTTGCTTCAAGGCAATTTTGGAGCAAGAAAAACTCAAGGCCCAACTTCAACAAGAACAATTCAAGTGGCACAAAGGGCAAGCAGCAGACTTGTTTCAAATGTGGCAATGTAAGCCACTTTTTTGCGGAGTGCCCTTATGAGAAGAGGTAAGACAATGGTGGCAAGCTCATCCGAAAGGACAAGGCCAAGTCGTTCCCCAACAAGAGAAATTTCACCAAGAAGACTCCTCCCAAGGCATTTGTGGTACAAGAAGAGTACAATGAGGATGATGACGATGATGAAGATGGTGAGTCGGTTGCCATGGCCTCCGTTGCCATTGCGACAACTCCACGGGTGTCTCTCTTCGACTCACCCAATGAGAGCATCACCGCCAAGTGCCTCATGGCTAAAGACACCAACAATGTAACCCCCAAAATCAAAACTACCATCATTAATCATCCTTCTTCGATGGATAGCATTGATGAACATGAGGGAAATAATGTGGAGGTGAATGAGTTTGAGGCCTTTATGGGTAAACTCAAGGGTAAATCCAAGAAGCACTTTGTTGCTCTCTTGGAACAACTTGGTGAAGCCAATGACATGATCGAGGCTCACGAAGATACCATCTCTAAGATGGAGGGGCATAGTCGTGACTATGCCGATGAGATTTCGGATCTTTCCAATGCTCTTGAGGAAGAGCGTGGTCTTCGTTTGGCTCTTGAGGAGTCTCACAACGATGATCATGCTAAATTAAAGAAAGATCTTGATCATGCGCTTGTTGTTTCTCGTGTGCTAAACTCCGAGAAGGCAAAGCTTGGGGCTGATCTTGCTAGACTCAAAGAGGAGTTTGACATTCTCGACAAGGCTCACAAAGTCTTGAAGGGTGTTCATGCTACCCTCAAGGAGTCTCATGATCAACTCCAAGTGAAGCTAACCAAGGAGAAAGCCACTTTTCCTCATATGGTGTTAATGGATAATGCAAATGCCACTAACCCTTGTTGTGAGCATGTGCATCTTATTGAGGAGAATGTTAAGTTGAAGGAGCAACTTGAGAAAGGCCTTGTGTCATGCATACAAGGTGATAGGAACCTAAACGACCTTTTGAGAAATCAAAAGGGAGTTGTGGCCAAGGAGGGGATTGGTTTCGCACCCAACCCCAAGAACAAGAAGAAGGATAACAAGACCAAACGACCTCCTCCTCTCAAGCAAACGTTTTTGAAGGGGGGAGAAAGTGCTTCCAAGGAGAAGAAGAACAATGCGAAGGGTGGCGGTGTCAAAAAGGGCAATGTCACCCCTCCCAACAAAGCCGGTGACTTTAATCCTTCTTATGTGTTATGTCGTGCTAGTGATGGGCATGTCTATGCCAAATTGGTTGGTTCTCCTCATGAGTACATTGAATGGTCTATTTGGGTTCCCAAGACCCTTGTTACTAACATCAAACGACCCATTACAAAATGGGTACCTAAAACCAAACATTGATCTCTTGTAGGTGTTTGCTTCCGGTGGGGGATCATGGTTGCTCGATAGTGGAGCTACAAATCATGTGACTGGAAGCAAGGACTTGGTGGTGGACATGCACAAGATTCCATCTATGCCCACAAATTTCGAGTGGGGTGATGCCTCATCTTCTAAGGTATTGGGACTTGGCAAGGTTGTCATCTCTCATGATCTCACGATCGAGAAGGTCATGCTTGTTGAGTCCCTTGCATACAATTTACTTTCCGTTCGTCAACTTGCAATCATGGGCTTTGCCACTTTCTTTGATATTGATACCGTGGCCCTCTTGTGGAGCAAGACTCTTAAAGTAGCCTTTGTTGGGCATGTCAAGAACGGTATATTTGTGATTAACTTTTCGGAGCGACCCACTAAGACCACGACGTGCCTAATGGCTAAAGTTGATGTGGATGGCTTTGGCATCACCGTTTAACCCATGTCAATATGAGATCTTTGCAAAGTCTTCTCAAGGGGGACCATGTCCGTGGACTAACGAATGTTAGTTTTGCTAAAGATCGTGCTTGCAGTGCTTGTATCGAAGGAAAGCTTCATGAGAAGGCTCACCCTCCCACGATAATCATTTACTCAAAGAGGCCTTTGGAGCTCCTTCACTTGGATCTCTTTGGGCCTCCATCCTTTGATAGTCTTGGGGGTAGGAAGTATTGCTTGGTGATTGTGGATGACTACTCAAGATATACTTGGGTGTATTTCTTCAAGAGGAAGAGCGAGACCCAACAAACCGTCATTGACTTTGCAAATGAAGCACAACATCAACACAATGCAAAGATCTTGACAATAAGAAGTGACAACGGCACCGAGTTCAAGAACTACACCTTGGATGAGTTTCCTAGTGATGAGTGGATCAAGCATCAATATTCCGCACCTTACACTCCTCAACAAAACGGTGTTGCGGAGAGGAATAACCGGACGTTGATGGATGCGGCAAGGACCATGATGGCGGAGTTCAAGTCTCCATACAACTTTTGGGCCGAGGCCATCAACACCGCGTGTCATGCATCCAATCGGCTCTACCTCCGCAAGGGCTTGAACAAGACTCCATATGAGATACTCACCGGTAACAAGCCCAACCTTAAGTACTTTCGGGTGTTCGGTGTAAGTGTTTCATTCTCAAGAAAGGTGTTTGGTTGTCTAAATTTGAGGCTAGAGCTTATGAGGGCATATTTGTTGGTTATGCTACAAACTCTCATGCTTACCGTGTCCTCAATAAATCCACGGGACTTATTGAGGAGACGTGTAACGTGGAGTTTGATGAGAATAACGGCTCCCAAGTGGAGCAAAGTGGCACTTGTGATGTAGGTGATGAAATTCCTCCTCAAGCCATAAGAAGAATGGGTGTTGGTTTTATCCTACCCATTGAGGAACCCCTTGTGGCCGAAGTAGAAGGACAATGCTCCACTCAAGTGGAGCCATCACCAACCCAAGGCCCACACGCTTCCGAAGAACAAAGTGAAGGCTCTCATCCTCGTGAACAAGACCAAGGGCAAGATCATGCTCAAGACGGTATTGACACACCAAGTGATGCCCAAGGTCAAGTTCTCTCCTCCGAGCAAGTTCAAGATCAAGAACAAGCTCAAGACATCGCTCAAGATGATCAAGTGACCGCTCATCAACTCACCACCGAGGAGGAATTGGAGCATCGTGCCGCCAAGATTGCTTCCAAGCTCTCCACCAAGGGTCATCTCATGAAGAATGTACTTGGAAGCATTCAAAAGGGGGTAAGCACTCATAGACAATTGGCAAACTATTGTGAACATCACGCGTTTGTCTCTTGTGTTGAACCCCAAAAGGTATATGAAGCACTTGAAGATCCGGATTGGCTTAATGCCATGCATGAAGAACTCAACAACTTCGAGTACAACAAGGTGTGGAGATTGGTGCCAAGGCCAACGGGGAACCACAATGTCATTGGAACCAAGTGGATATTTAAGAACAAGCAAAATGCTTATGGGACCATCATTCGCAACAAGGCAAGATTGGTGGCACAAGGCTACTCCCAAGTCGAGTGTATCGACTACGGTGAAACCTTTGCTCCCGTTACTTGCCTTGAATCCATTCGTTTGTTGATTGCTTATGCTTCTCATCACAACTTTAAGTTGCAACAAATGGATGTGAAGAGTGCTTTTCTTAATGGTCCTATTAATGAGTTGGTCTATGTCAAGCAACCCCCCGGGTTCGAGGATCCCTACTTTCCCGATCATGTGTATCAACTCGATAAGGCACTCTATGGGCTTAAACAAGCCCCACGTGCGTGGTATGACCACCTTACCGAGTTGTTATAAGATTGTGGGTCTGAAGTTGGGCTAATCGACCCCACTCTTTTTACTAAGAAGGTCAAAGCGGAGTTGTTTGTATGCCAACTATATGTTGATGACATTATCTTTGGTTCCCCTAACAAAGCTTTCAATGAGGAATTCGCCACTCTCATGACCTCAAAGTTCAAGATGTCTTCCATGGGAGAGTTGAAGTTCTTTCTAGGGTTTAAAGTGAAGCAAAGAAGAGAAGGAACCTTCATCAACCAAGCCAAATACACTCAAGACATGCTCAAGAGATTCAAGCTAAGTGATGTCAAGCCGGCTTCCACTCCAATGCCCACCAAGTGCCAACTTGATATAGATCCCAATGGTAAAGCGATGGATCAAAGGGTATATTGCTCCATGATTGGATCCTTGCTTTACCTTTGTGCATCTAGACCGGATATCATGTTGAGTGTGGGAATTTGTGCACGGTTTCAAGCCGCACCTAAGGAAATTCACTATGTGGCGGTCAAGAAAATCTTTCGATATTTGGCTCATACCCCAAATGTTGGCTTATGGTACCCAAGAGGAGCAAACTTCAAGCTTGTAGGGTATTCGGACTCCGATTGGGCGGGAGACAAAGTGGATAGGAAGTCCACTTACGGAGGGTGCCAATTCCTTGGTTGCTCTTTGGTGAGTCGGTCTTCCAAAAAGCAAAGTTGTGTGTCTCTCTCGTCCACCGAAGCGGAGTATGTAGCGGCCGGTAGTTGTTGTGCACAACTCTTATGGATGAGGCAAAATTTAAAGGATTACAGTGTCATTTGTGACAAAGTGCCTCTTTCGTATGACAATGAAAGTGCCATCAAGATTTCTCTCAACCCGGTGCAACACTTCAAGACGAAGCATATTGAGATTCGGTATCACTTCATCCGGGATCACATTAGGCGAGGGGAGATCGAGCTCAACTACGTCAACACTCATGATAACCTTGCAGATATTTTCATGAAGCCGTTGGATGAAGCAAGATTTCGCGAGTTAAGGCATGAGCTAAATATCATTGATTCGAGCAATGTTGCTTGAACCCTTGCACACCCCACCATACTCAACTTGTTGTCTTGTTTAGATGTAGGCATGGACATAGGGGGGGTGTTGTTCTCTCAATGAACTCTCCCTCCCCCCATTATGCATAAATTGATCAAATCTTTCACATTAGCCATTTTTTATGGTACTTGTGCTTCAAAGACGAGTTTTGGTCATGGTCCCAAAGATAATTCTTCGCGGTGCCATACCAATTGACTCACACATAGGTGGCTCCGGCCACCGCCCTCTCTTCGGAGAGGTTGTCTCTCGTGGTTGTCTCTTGTTGTCGTTTTGCCCCTTCTTCCCTTCGTGTTTGAGCTTGTTGTGAGGTGTCTTGTTCGTTTGAAGTTTCCTTGCGAATACCTCTCTTTTCTTGTGTTTGGAAATGGCTTCTTCTTGAGCTCACGGTACTACCGCGGCCTGCCATGGTACTACTGTGCGTGGAGAGTACGGTACTACCGGCCCAGCGCGGTACTACCGCTTGGGAGAGCGGTACTACCGCTTTGGTGCGGTTCTTCCACCCAAGCGGTACTACCGCGATGATACGCGGTACTACCGCGCTGTCGGAGGCGCGTGGGGATAAGGACGGGAACAGGGGGTTCTAACTCCCCCATACTCATTCGTTAATTTTCCCCACTTGGTCTCTCTCTCTCTCTCTCGCTCAAGAATGGGGCCGGAGTCCCTCGCCGGATCTCCGTCTCCGGCTGCTCTCCTTGGATTTCGACCGGTGGGATCGTTCCCCACCACTTCCTCTTGCCATGGACCAAGGTTTTTCCCCAAATCTCTCTCTTTCTAGTTGGTTCTCTTGTCTCTAGGTTTTTGGGGAGATGCTTGTGTTTTGAGATTTTAGGCCAAGTCTTTGCAAGAGAAGGTTGTAGGAGAGTAGTGTTGCGTAGAAATTATACTTGATATATTGTCCAGTGGTAGATTTGATCAACCGTAGTTCCGCTGTGGTATCACGCGTCTTCTTAGATTCAAAAGTAGGTTCGGATCTAACGCGGTGCGGTACTATCGTGCTTATGGTGCGGTACTACCGCTTGTCCGGTACTACCGCCCGTTCGGTGCGGTACTACCGCATGTTCTGTGGCACTAAGGTCTTACTACCGCTCCAAGCCACGGTACTACCGTATCCTCACACGGTACTACCGCGACTAGGAGCGGTACTAAAATTTTAGTACCGCATGACCAGGCGGCACTACCGTTGTTGTCCCATCTTCCTCGTGGCAGTTATCCTGTATGCTTTCTACCTGTTTCCCTTGCTTTGTCGTGGTTTTTGCATTGATTCTTCTCGCTCTTTGTGTGTGCTTTCTCTTGTGTCTTAGGTGGTGGCTCTCGCCGTTCCAATCCCAGTCGTGACACTGGCTCCAAGCGACTGCGCAATCCTCAAGATAAAGCACCAGAGGGCTCCAGTGCCCCAAAGCACAATGTCAAGACCACTGCCAGCAAGCAAAAGGAACCTGCTAAGGGCATGGATGAGATTCCCCTCACTGAGTACATCGAACGCCGGAAGATCAACCCTTATGTGAATGCTCGTGCTACCCTCAGAGGCACTGAGTTGTTTTGGACCAAGCAGCAGGCTCTCATTTATCTGGATGTAATCAAGAACAAGCAAAACACCTACGTGTATGTCAAGTGGATAGACATGAATCATTTGAGGAAGGACAAGTATCGTGACTACTTTGGAGAAGCTCTGGATTTGGTGGAGCAGTTCGGTATTGAACATGTGATCTCTTTCCACCTTGACTATGACCCTGAGCTTATCTCTCAATTCTTTGGCTCAGTTCACTTTCACCCCGGGGATGAGCGGAGGATGACCTGGATGACCAATGGTCGTCAGTTATCTGCTACCTGGAAGGAGTTCATGGATCTGCTCCATGTTCCTGATGACGGGCTCCACACACACGTTGGTGTTCGCCCCCACGCCAATTCTGAGTCTGCTAGTAAGAACAAGCTTCAGCCGTTCTATGTTGAGAAGGTGCTTCCCAGTGGCAAGTCGACTTGGGTGTTGAACTCTTTTCTGGATATCATGCATCGCATCTTCCGCAACACTCTGTTCCCTCGCATTGGCGACAAGGACAAGGTTCATTCCTATCTGGTGGACATGATGCTCCTGTGCGAGGAGGCTCGTACGTCTTAGACTCAGCCACTTGATGTCTCACACATCATGTGGTGTGAGCTTAGGTTTGCGGTGTACACCTGCAAGGTACCTATCTATGGACCATACCTGTTTTTGTTGATCTCCATGACTTGGGAGAAGCTGTACCCTGGTGATGAGTTCCTTGCTCCAGACTGGATTCGGCATGAGTCCATCAGTCTCCGGGTCAAGCCCAACTGGGCCAACAATACTACTCATGCTGAGGCATCTGCTGCAAGGAGGGGTGTTGATGAGGAGGAGGCTCGAGCAGAGGATGTTGCTGAGGACCGTGCTGCTAGGTCTTCCCAACCTTCCTCTGAGCCCTCGTGGGCCAAGAAGCTGAAGGACAAGATGAAGACTCTTTTATGCATGCAAGCAAAGGGGCAGTACAGGACTCATGTGGCATCCAAGGAGAGTCGCCGCCGCGACAAGAAGGTTATGAGGCTCTTTGGAGAGGACGTCTCTGGCGGTTCTGAGGATGGCATCACGCCAGAGTCTGAATGGATGGCAAAGCAAGGCTTTAAGTGGACTAGTTCTGAGGAGGACATCGAGGAGACTGTCCCCACCGCCGAGTCTGACGTGGAGCACGAGGAGCGTTGGGATGATTTGTTTGCCTGAGCCACCCCTTGTGTGTAGGTGTCCTCTCTGCCTTTTTTGGCGTCTCGATGCCAAAGGGGGAGAGAGTGTAGGGATTTGCGTGCTTGCGAGTTGTGTCGTGTTTGGTGTTTGCTTTGTCGTTTGGACCTCATTTGCTTTGGTTTGGTTTCGCCTTTCAGACTTATCCTTCATATGGTGTAAGACATATACCCTCTATTCTATCTTAGTGAGCTTATGATTGTGCTACTTATGTTATGCTCGTATTTGCTATCTTGTCTAGTGTTAGCCTTACTTTTGCAAGATATGCCTTGTCTCTATAATATAGGGGGAGCTTTGATCTTAGTATGTGTGCCGTGCAGTCCAAAGCACCGATCTAGTTCGCACACATCTAGGGGGAGCCCGTCTATATTCTAGAGAGGAGGGGTTTGCATTTGCTTAATATTATTTCCTTTGTGCAAATCCCGTATTGTCATCAATCCACCAAAAGGGGGAGATTGTAAGGGCATATTTATCCCTAAGGTGTTTTGGTGATTGATGACAATGCTTTTGCGGACTAATCGTGTGCCTTGAGTTTCCCAGACGTTTCATCACTAGGCACAAGACGGTTTGGTGCCCCTCGAAGACTGTTGAAGACGGCGTTTTTTCTACGTTTCTTTTTGGTGGATTTGAGTCGTAGGAAAGTCGTACTATTAAGAGGGGGTCCATGTCAGAAAGGTCTGGGTGGAATCATCATGTACACGTTTTCTTCCTTGTCCCCTCCTTTCCCCTGCACTTTGGAGCATCCTCCGTTTATCCTCCTTACCTTGTCCTGGCTGTTGTTGATGGGCTTGCGGTAGTACTGCTCCTTGTTGAGCGGTAGTACCGCAGGCACCCGCGATAGTACCGTACTTCAGCGCAGTAGTACCGCAGGTGCCCACGGTAGTACCGCTCCTCTGGAGCCGTAGTACCATGGCCCCCAGGCCAAGTACCGCTCCTTCGCGGTAGTAGGGGCGGATGTAATTTTTTGGGTCATTTGCATTTCTGTCCCTAACTCGAACCACCTAATCAGATATACCCCTAATTCGAAAGCTTGCTCAAATTTTCCCCTCTGCCATTAGGTGCCCTTATAGAAATGCCCTTCTGCGCCATTACCATCCGGTCAAACAGCTTTGACCGTCCTGAAAAAATAGCAAAAAAATCTAAAATTTTGTGAGATCGAAGATACTCATGTCCCAAGCTGTGTGCAAATTTTCATGCTATTTGGACATTCCAGGAGCTCGTGGCGAGGAAAAACAGTTAATCTGCACGCTTGTGAACAATAAATTTGAAATAAAATAGCAAGAAAATTTAAAAATATATGAATTTTTTTGGCATCAAAGTGGCTTGGGTGCACAAGGTGCTTGCAAGTTTTTGTGATCAAATGACATGCGAGGAGCTCTAGCAAGAAAAAACAAAATAGTCATTTTTTCCCAAGTTTTTTCCTGAGTCAAATTTTGTTTTTTTCTCCACAAGCCCCTCCAATGTCCAAACACAACAAAAATTTGCACGCAGCTTGCAGACTTGTGCCTCTTTGATGCCAAAAATATTCATATTTTTTGAATTTTCTTGCTATTTTTTTGAATTTACTACTCACAGGCTTACATATTTATTGTTTTTGCTCTCACACGAGCTCCTGGAATGTACAAACAGCACGAAACTTTTCACGCACCTTGCAAACCTGGGTATCTTTGATCCCACACATTTTCAGATTTTTTATAAATTTTTTTGCTTTTTTTTCAGGACGGTCAAAGCCCTTTGACCGGCTTTGACCTGCTTTGACCAGACGGTAACGACACAGAAGGGTATTTCTGTAAGTGCACCTAACGGCGGTGGGGCAAATTTGAGCAGGCTATGAAATTAGGGGTAAATCTGAGAGTGGGCGCAAATTAGGGGCATAGATGTAAATGTCCCTAATTTTTTTCATCCGCGCCACCGCGCTAGTACCGCATCCCTTGCGCGGTAGTACAGTGCGCGGCCTGGTTCAGCTGCCAGGCGGTAGTACCGCTCCTCTGCAGTAGTACTGTATCGGATTTTTGCTTCGTCCGTTTTCCAGCGGAAGTAGGCACGGATGTATTTTTATCCGCGCTCTTCCCAGGCTAGGGGTTTCCTGCCTTGTGGTAGTACCGCAAGGGGGAGCGGTAGTACCGCGCCTGCGGCAGTACCATCCTCAGCCCTTGTGCTTCAGGTCTGCCCTAGCTACTGTTGCTGCTGCGGTAGTACCGCGGTTCCCCACGGTAGTACCGCATGGCCTTGTGGTAGTACCACTTGTCAGGAGCAGAAGTTCTGCATGGCCTTGCGGTAGTACCGCTGGTCTGGGGCGGTAGTACCGCTGGTCGCGGGCTGGTAGGTGGATAACGGTTGGATTTTTGTCCTAAGCTATAAAAGGGGTGTCTTCTTCCTCTAGCTGTCTACCTCTTCCAACCCTAAGCTCCATTGTTGCTCCAAGCTCCATTTTCACCCGATCTCACTCCCTAGCCAATCAAACTTGTTGATTTGCTCGGGAGTGGTTGAGAAGGCCCCGATCTACACTTCCACCAAGAGAAATTTGATTCTCCCCACTAATCCCTTGTGGATCTTGTTACTCTTGGGTGTTTGAGCACCCTAGATGGTTGAGGTCACCGCGAAGCCATAGTCCATTGTGGTGAAGCTTCGTGGTGTCGTTGGGAGCCTCCAATTGAGTTGTGGAGATTGCCCCAACCTTGTTTGTAAAGGTTTGGTCGCCGCCTCCAAGGGCACCAATAGTGGAATCACGGCATCTCACATCGTGTGAGGGCGTGAGGAGAATACGGTGGCCCTAGTGGCTTCTTGGGGAGCATTTTGCCTCCACACCGCTCGAACGGAGACGTACTTCCCCTCAAAGGGAAGGAACTTCGGTAACACATCCTCATCTCCACCGGCTCCACTCTTGCTTGTCTCGTGCCTTTACTTGTGCAAGCTTATTTGTGATATATCTCTTGCTTGCTTGTGTTCCTATCTTTGTTGCATCATATAGGTTGCTCACCTAGTTGCATATCTAGACAACCTACTTTGATGCAAAGTTTAAATTGTTAAAGAAAAGCTAAAAATTGTTAGTTGCCTATTCACCGCCCCCCCCCCTCTAGTCAACCATATCGATCCTTTCAAGAGATGGTCAAGTTTCCTAACCATAGACATGTGTTGTCATTTGATGAATGAGATCACATCATTAGGAGAATGATGTGATGGACAAGACCCATCCGTTAGCTTAGCATAATGATCGTTAAGTTTTATTGCTATTGCTTTCTTCTTGACTTATACATATTCCTTCGACTATGAGATTATGCAACTCCCGAATACCGGAGAACAACTTGTGTGCTATCAAACGTCACAATGTAACTGGGTGATTATAAAGATGCTCTACAGGTGTCTCCGAAGGTGTTTGTTGGGTTGGCATAGATCGAGATTAGGATTTGTCACTCCGAGCATCGGAGAGGTATCTCTGGGCCCTCTTGGTAATGCACATCATAATAAGCCTTGCAAGCAATGTGACTAATGAGTTAGTTACGGGGTGATACATTACGGAACGAGTAAAGAGACTTGTCGGTAACGAGATTGAACTAGGTATGGAGATACCGACGATCGAATTTCGGGCAAGTAACATACCGATGACAAAGGGAATAACGTATGTTGTCATAACGGTTTGACCGATAAAGATCTTCGTAGAATATGTGGGAACCAATATGAGCATCTGCTACCTCTTGAGCACTGCGTTGGTTTTCCCCGAAGAGGAAGGGATGATGCAGCAAAGTAGCGTAAGTATTCCCCTCAGTTTTTGAGAACCAAGGTATCAATCCAGTAGGAGGCTACGCGCTAGTCCCTCGTACCTGCACAAAACAAATAAATCCCCGCAACCAACGCAAATAGGGGTTGTCAATCCCTATAAGGCCACTTACGAGAGTGAGATCTAATAGATATGATAAAGATAATATTTTTGGTATTTTTGTGATAAAGATGCAAATTAAAATAAAGGCAAAGGAAATAGCAAAGGAAATAACTAAGTAATAGAAGATCAATATGATAAAGATAGACCCGGGGGCCATAGGTTTCACTAGTGGCTTCTCTCGAGAGCATAAGTATTCTACGGTGGGTGAACAAATTACTGTTGAGCAATTGACAGAATTGAGCATAATTATGAGAATATCTAGGCATGATCATGTATATAGGCATCACATCCGAGACAAGTAGACCGACTCCTGCCTGCATCTACTACTATTACTCCACTCATCGACCGCTATCCAGCATGCATCTAGAGTATTAAGTTAAAAACAGAGTAACGCCTTAAGCAAGATGACATGATGTAGAGGAATAGACTCATGCAATATGAAGAAAACCCCATCTTGTTATCCTCGATGGCAACAATACAATATGTGCCTTGTTGCCCTTATTGTCACCGGGAAAGGACACCGCAAGATTGAACCCAAAGCTAAGCACTTCTCCCACTGCAAGAAAGATCAATCTAGTAGGCCAAACTGTGGCATGCCGGCTCAGAGAAAACCGGAAGCCCCGTATTCCAGCCCAGAAATCGAGGAGAAGTCTTCTAGAATACGGCACTGCTTAGTATAGAACAAACCAGCTTTCTATTATTACACGAATATGATTACAAGGTCTTCGATATTACAATTAATAACATCGGCACGGTGACACTACGCCATCCTTAGTTGCTCTATGCAAGCAGCAGAACAACTCGAAGCAGCGAAATAACTCTAGCAGCGGAAAAACTATTGGCAGCGGAACAACGACGACAGTGGTAAACTCCACTCCGCATGGACTCTGGCTGGAATGCTTATCCTAGCTCGCGAACACAGGAACAACACCAAACAAGCAAGCAATCCAGGCACGACCTGCAAGCTAGCATGACACGCCAGGTCAGTACATTGAATGTACTTGCAAGCTCACAATTAACCAGAAGCATTCAAGACAAACAACAGCATGGCAATTACAGGTTAAACAGGAATTAACATGAGATCCTCATAACAACATGACATCCAAAGTAATACTCCCAAAATAATACCAGCTACCATCCTGAAAATAATCACAATAGCCACGAAGAATCCAAAGGCAACATGAACATGATACAACTAGAACAATATAAGCATGGCATGAACATATGAATTTGACGATACTAGCATGCAACATGATGACACTACATGCACCAATTATTCTGCTCGGGTTATCTCGCAACCATCACATGCTTACCAACCTCGGACATCACACGATCATCTCAGGATCAAATCAAGCTTGGTATAAACAATACCGTAGTAATCATTAAATGACCACAAGGAGCTTGATCTTTACCCACGATTCTCGCACAACATCATGAATATCCAACAACTCGGTATCCTTGATACCACGGTGATCATTCCAGCGATCACAACCATGACCAACACTTGGTCTTAAACGGTGATCATTCCGGCAATCACAACCATGACCAACACTTGGTCTCAAACGGTGATCATTCCGGCGATCACAACCAACTTATCTCCTCATCGAACCGGGGTTGTCATTAATCAAGTTATTATTAATACTATTGACTCACGGTGGGACCGACACGAATTGGGCCCTTATCCGCGGGCGCGGCTATCGATAGATTTAATATACACTCTGCAGAGGTAGCACACTGTACCCACACCACAGAACCCATGGCCTCGCACTCCCATTCGGGTGGACCAACGGTGTTCCGACAAAACCGATCTACTGTCGTGACACTCTCCCGGCCACTCTGACCCACTCCCAACTGGGTTAGTCCTGGGTGGCCCCATGTCTACCAAAGACACCCCGACCACCGTCGTGGTCAAAACTCCCTCACGGTGACCGGATCCATAAAAATAAAAACAACGGGCATACAAGGTTATGTACGTCTACCTGATCAGGGTAAGCACGCCCATAACCTTCCCTCGTGGGAGGCACCGGCGAGATGCACGACAATAGACCCAGTTAGGACCTTACCCATACGGTAAGCGTGGTTGCACTGGTCAGTTTCGATCTGGCGGCACCATGACTCAGCCAACAGTTGTTCAAGTTCAATTAAATCCGGTTAAACTTGAATGCAATATGCTGAGCCATGATAAAATAACGTGATGCAATGACAATGCATGAGCATAATATCAACATAAGCACGGGATGCAACATAACTGTCCATCATATCAACTATGAAATAATCTCCAACTGAACATGGCATAATGATGAGCATAAATATTACAAGTGCAACACTACTCATAGTATAACATAACATGAGCACTAGCATCAACCATAAATAACATGCAAGAACTTATCAATAATATTACCGAGTAACACTTAACCAACTAACAGCAACGGAACAATGCCTATTAACAGTACTCGGTAACCGACGTTAGTCATTCACCGAAGAGCATGACCAACCCAACATGTACTACTATCAAGCATGGCAATATGAAAGTAATACTAGCAACTAGCAGGGCATGATAACCAGGTGCATAACAACATAACAAACAAGTAAGCACAATCCCAGAAGCATTTCCGACACAACGATAACCATATTTTAAACAAGCAATCATTTAATAAATATTCAAGTTTAAAACCATGGCTACTGCATGACTATCATGCAAGTGGGTATTGTGGCTTGCCTGGGGATGAAGAAGGCACCAGAAAGAAGTGCGGTGAAGCCGCGGAAAGATTTGCCGGAAACAGTTCTCTCTCGGAGGGGCTGTTTATGTGCAAGGGCAAAAAGGTCATTTTCACAGTGTCAAACCATAGTGAAAATGAAACCAACAGAACGGGTTCGACGAGAAGAAGAAATGGGCTTTGGAATCACCTCATTTGGAGTTGGGAGTAAAAAGATATGATAGTTTCTCTGCCACGGACCTATCTGTAATAAAATCATCACAAACAGGCCCTCAGCCGGAAAAACAGAAAGCGCCTTCTCAGGAAATACATTTTCCAGAACAGAAAGCGTATTTCACCTCGAAGAAGAAACAGAATGCGCTTTCGGTTAGCGAAGGCGTACTCCAGGGAGTACGTCTCCACTTATCCAGTGTGGCAGTGGGGGCCCGTGGCGCTGTGTGGCGGACGAGTGGGGCCTGCTTTATCATCTCCCTCTCTCTCCTCTCGCCTGGCTCCTTCTCCTTCCTCCCTAACACGCACACAGAGCAGAGGAAGGGTGAGGCAGCAACGAGGCCAGTGTCGGCCCGGCCAACTCCGGCCACCCCCGACCGGAGTGAAGGCACCGGCGGGCTCGGGGTGGAGCACTGCTCCCGCCTGGAGCAGCTGCAGCGCCGGAAGAGGACCGAGTCCACGGCGACGGGAGGAGGCCGAGACGGGGCGACGGCCAACTCCGAGGAGACGCGTCCAGAAAGGCTCCGGCGAGAAGCTAACATGAGGGGGGGTCGCCGGAGTGTGGGGAAGGCGATGGTGGTGGCTAGAGGAAGAGTAGGGCTCTAGTGGCCGCGAATTTAGGATGAGGAGGCCCGCGGCCATGGCGGCAATGGTGGAGCAGGAGAGCTTCAGAGGCTCGGGCGGATGGATGGGGAGGTTGCTGGGAGTGAGGGGGGCTGGTGGTGAGGTCGAGAGGCCTCGGGGACGGCTTAAATAGCCAGCGGGGGAGGAGGCCGAGCTGGCACCACCGCGGATGCGTTTCCGGCGCCGCAGACGCGTGTGCACGCGCTCGAGCTCGAAGGTAGACAACGGGGGAGGCACAGGGAAGAGCTTCACGGGGCAGAGGCGACCAAGGGAGCGCAGAGAGAAGGATCCGAATGCCATTAATGCCTTGTCGGCACTGTGCGCTCGTGGACGCGCGGCGGCTTGCGTCGGTGAGGAAGCGGGCAGAGGGGAGAGGGGTCCATGTGATCGGCAACGACGAGAGGAAGACAATGGACATGCTCACGCGTGCTAAGACGACGAGAGGGGAAAGGGCCCGAGCACAAACGACATTCTGGCCGCGCACACTGCATGCCAAAGTGGTGGTCACCGCGCGCACTGGTGCACACAGTGGCACATGGCCGACCAAACAATGTCTGGGGGCTTGTCCTTCCTGGGGAGGTTGCATCTGATGTGGTAGATTAGTTAAAAGTGACATGGTTAAATGGCAGTTAACCTCTGAAGTTTACTGCAGTAAACTTGATCGTGTACTGGTGCTCAACAGAGACTTGATTGAGGTCAATGGAGTTGTCTGGTAGATTGAGGTAAAGAAGGACTTACATCCTGGTAATTTTGAGAAGAATTGGACCACTAATTAATATAGTTGCTTTACAACTAAGTAATCTGGTCCAGAATGAAGATCATGACGATGCTCTCAAATGGAGGAGCCACTTGAGCTGAACTTTGGAAAGGCAGGCTTATTTGTCCATATGAAGATGCTGCAAAAGGTTTCATACCAATTGGATAAACCAAAATGGTACTTCCTTCACAAACATTTCCACTGACCAGAAACTTGCAAAAATTCTAGAGGACAAATGGCTTGATGAGACATGCCCAAAATGGGTGGAGGTAAGTTATATGGGTAACAAAAGGCCTAGAAAAATTGGCATCCATAATGGAGCAAGATAAAATATACTTGCTTCACAATCTGAAATTTTGGACAGAATCAAAGAATTGAAGGTGAGCTCATATGGAGGCATGACATGAGCTCTACTTTGGTGGAGAGTGATTATTTGGTTATATGAAGGGCCATGCAAAATTGCAACTCATTTGGATATCCCTAGCTTGTACTTCCTTCACAACCACTTCCCTTAGACAGGAACTTTGGAAAATCATAATTAAATAATTACTAGGCAAATGAGGTTGCACTTTGGCATGTGGCAATGATATGGACAGGAAAAGGTGTCCAAGGAGTTTGAGGTCAATTGGGAAAAGATAAATGGCACTTGCTTCACATTCTGCCATTTTGGGCAGAATAGGAAATGAATTATTTGAGCATGATGGGGAACATGGCAAATGAAATATTTTTCCATATTTGAGAAAGATGTTACCCAAACAATTTATGAGAATTACTTGGGAATTTTAGGAGTGATGGAAATAATGGTTGCTTCACAACCTAAGGCAAATTGGGTTATTCCTTTAATAGAAAAGGAATATTCCCAATAAAAAAGAATATTGGGATTTGGGCTAGGACCAAAATGACAGGGTCTAGGGAAGGATTTGGGAATGACAAGCCACTCTGGAAGCAAAGAAGAGGGCATCTTCTTCAGTTTCCAGACCACAAAGCCTCGGAAAAAGAAAACTCAAGCAAAAACCTCAGAAAAACAAAAGAAAAAGAAAGGGCCAAAAATCAGGTTGTCACACAAACCAAACTGATAAATCGAAGAGACTTGCAAAGATAACCAATCATACATAAAAGAATTCAGAGAAGATTCAAATATTATTCATAGATAGACTTGATCGTAAACTCATAATTCATCGGTCTCAACAAACACACCGCAAAAAGAAGATTACATCGAATAGATCTCCACAAGAGAGGGGGAGAACATTGTATTGAGATCCAAAAAGAGAGAAGAAGCCATCTAGCTACTAACTATGGACCCATAGGTCTGAGGTAAACTACTCACACTTCATCGGAGGGGCTATGGTGTTAATGTAGAAGCCCTCCGTCATCGGAACAGGCCCCAAGATGGGATCTCGTGGATACAAAAAGTTACGGTGGTGGAATTGGGGTTTTGGCTCTATATCTGATCATTTGGGGTACATTGATATATATAGGAGGAAGGAGTACATCGGTGGAGCAACAGGGGGCCCACGAGGGTGGAGCGCGCGCCTGGGGTAGGCAGGCGCGCCCCCTACCTCGTGGCCTCCTCTCTTGCGCCTTGACGTAGGGTCCAAGTCTCCTGGGTCTTATTCGATGAGAAAATCATGTTCCCGAAGGTTTCATTCCGTTTGGACTCCGTTTGATATTCCTTTTCTTCGAAACCTAAAACAGGCAAAAAAACAGCAATTCTGGGCTGGGCCAC
Organism: Triticum dicoccoides; assembly: GCF_002162155.2. Taxonomy (NCBI): domain Eukaryota; kingdom Viridiplantae; phylum Streptophyta; class Magnoliopsida; order Poales; family Poaceae; genus Triticum; species Triticum dicoccoides. The sequence goes on along the minus strand of NC_041382.1, from coordinate 172,778,645 downwards.
CGGTTAATAGGTTAGTCCCAAAAATAATATAAAAGTGGATAATAAATCCCAATAATATCCACTAACAGTAGATAATATAGCATGGAGCAATCAAAAATTATAGATATGTTGGAGACGTATCAGCATCCAGGTTTCGCTATTGGTTATTGACCGGAGAGGTGTCTCGGTCATGTCTACATAGTTCTCGAACCCGTAGGGTCCGCACGCTTAACGTTCGATGACGATTTGTATTTATGAATTATGTGGTTTGGTGACCGAAGTTTGTTTGGAGTCCCAGATGAGAACACGGACATGAAGAGTAGTCTCGAAATGGTCGAGAGGTAAAGATTGATATATTGGAAGGTTACATTTGGACACCAGAATGGTTTCAGGAAGTTTCGGAGTACTGGGGGTTACCGGACCCCCCCCCCCCCTGGGAAGTCAATGGGCCAACATGGGCCTTAGTGGAGGAGAGAGGGCCGGCCAAAGGAGGTGCCCCCCTTGCCAATCCGAATTGGACAAGGGGTGGGGGCGGCGCCCCCCTCCCCTTTCCCTCTCCTACTCCTTCTCTCTTTCCGCCTTTGCTACTCCGGAAAAGGAAAAAAAGCGGGGAATCCTACTAGGACTAGGACTTGGGAGTCCTAGTAGGACTCCCCACACTTTGGCGCCCCTAGGGGGCTAGCCTCCTCCTCCCTCCGTTATATACGGGGGCATGGGGCACCCCAAAGCACAACATACAATCTCTTAGCCGTGTGCGGTGCCCCCTCCATAGTTCAACACCTCGGTCTTATTGTCGTAGTGCCTAGGTGAAGCCTTGTGCCGCAACTTCATCATCATCGTCGCCATGCCGTCATGCTGAAGGAACTCTCCCTCGTCCTCAACTGGATCAAGAGCTCGAGGGACATCACCGTGCTGAACGTGTGCTGAACATAGAGGTGCCATACGTTCTATGCTAGGATCGGTTGGATCGTGAAGACGTTTGACTACATAAACCACGTTACTAAACGCTTCCGCTTTCGGTCTATGAGGGTACGTAGACACACTCTCGCCGTCTCATTGCTATGCATCTCCTAGATAGATCTTGAGTGATCGTAGGAAATTTTTTGAAATACTGCATTCTCCAACAGTAGCATCTGAGCCAGGTCTATGCGTAGATGTTATATGCACGAGTAGAACACAAAGAGTTATGGGCGATAATAGTCATACTTCTTACCACCAACGTCTTACTTTGATTTGGCGGTATTGTTGAATGAAGCGGCCCGGACCGACATTCCATGACCGCGTTCATGAAGACTAGTTCTACCGACGTGCTTCGCACATAGGTGGCTGGCGGGTGACTGTTTCTCCAACTTTAGTTGAATCAAGTTTGACTACGGCCGGTCCTTGTTGATGGTTAAAACAACACACTTGACGGAAAATCGTTGTGGTTTTGATGCGTGGGTAAGAATGGTTCTTGCTAGAAGCCCGTAGCAGCCACGTAAAACTTGCAACAACAAAGTAGAGGACGTCTAACTTGTTTTTGTAGGGCATGTTGTGATGTGATATGGTCAAGACGTGATGAGATATAAATTGTTTTATGAGACGATCATGTTCTGTAAAAGTTATCGGCAACTGGCAGGAGCCTTATGGTTGTCGCTTTATTGTATGAAATGCATCGCCATGTAATTGCTTTACTTTATCACTAAGCGGTAGCGATAGTCATAGAAGCAATAGTTGGCGAGATGACAATGATGCTACGATGGTGATCAAGGTGTCAAGCCGGTGATGATGGAGATCATGACGGTGCTTTGGAGATCGAGATCAAAGGCACAAAATGATGGCCATATCATGTCACATATTTTGTTTGCATGTGATGTTTATCTTTTATGCATCTTATTTCTCTTAGTACGGCGGTAGCATTATAAGATGATCCCTCACTAAATTTCAAGGAACAAGTGTTCTCCCTGAGTATGCACCGTTGCTATAGTTCGTCGTGCCGAGACACCACGTGATGATCGGGTGTGATAAGCTCTACGTTCACATACAACGGGTGCAAGCCAGTTTTGCACGTGCAGAATACTCGGGTTAAACTTGACGAGACTGGCATATGCAGATATGGACTCAGAACACTAAGACCGAAAGGTCGAACGTGAATCATATAGTAGATATGATCAACATAGTGATGTTCACCATTTAAAACTACTCCATCTCACGTGATGATCGGACATGGTTTAGTTGATATGGATCATGTGATCATTTGGATGACTAGAGGGATGTCTATCTAAGTGGGAGTTCTTAAGTAATATGATTAATTGAACTTTAATTTATCTTGAACTTAGTACCTGATAGTATTTATATGTCTATGTTGTAGATCAATAGCTCGCGTATAGCTTCCCCGTTTTATTTATGATATGTTCCTAGAGAAAAATAAGTTGAAAGAGTATAGTAGCAATGATGCGGACTGGGTCTGTGATCTGAGGATTATCCTCATTGCTACATAGAAGAATTGTGTCCTTGATGCACCTCTAGGTGACAGACATATTGCAGGAGCTGATGCAGACATTATGAACATTTGACAACCTCGATATGATGACTACTTGATAGTTTAGTGTGCCATACTTTATGGCTTAGTACCGGGACTTCAAGAACGTTTTGAACGTTGATACGTCTCCAACGTATCTATAATTTATCAAGTATGCATGCAGTTATTTTATCATTCTTGGATGTTTTACAATCATTTTATCGCAACTTTATATCATTTTTTGGGACTAACCTATTGACCCAGTGCCAAGTGCCAGTTGCTGTTTTTGCTTGTTTTTTACATCGCAGAAAATCAATATCAAACGGAGTCCAAACACCGCGAAACTTTTTGTAGATTTTTTATGGACCAGAAGACTCCCGATGGGCCAAAGCTGCACCTGGGGGTGCCCCAAGGGGGCACAACCCACCAGGGCGCCCCTGGGCCCCCAGGCGCGCCCTGGTGGGTTGTTCTCACCTCGGTGGCCTCCCGTACCCCTTCTTTGCACTATAAATTCCCAGATATTCCGAAACCCTTCGGGGTTAACCTAGATCAGAAGTTCCATCGCCGCAAGGCTCTGTAGCCACCAAAAACCAATCTAGACCAGTTCTGGCACCCTGTCGGAGGGGGGAATTATCTCCGGTGGCCATCTTCATCATCCCGATGGCCACCACGATGAGGAGGGAGTAGTCCACCCTCGGGACTAAGGGTTTGTACCAGTAGCTATGTGTTTAATCTCCCCCTCTCATGATCTATATCATGGGCTTTGTTAATATAGTCGGATCATATGATGTTTCTCCCCTCTATACTCTTGTTGTGATGAATTGAGTCTTTACCCTTTGAAGTTTTGTCTTGTCAGATTGAATGTTCAGATATGAAACACATGATGTATGTCTTATGGTATGAATACTTGAGGTGACAATGGGATATCATATTGATTCACTTGATGTATGTTATGGCACTCAACTCACGGATTCCCGGGGTGACATTGGGGTAATTTATTCATAGGGGTTGATGCACGTTTTTATTATCTTTTCTTCGATAGAAACTTTGGGGTCTCCTTGTAGTTCTTTGTGTGGATTGAGTATTATGAATATGAATTTGCTTTGGTGTTATTTCAGTACAAACTCTAGGATAGATCGAACGGAAAGAATAGCTTTGTGTTATTTTAGTACGAACTCTTTAATAGATCGAACGGAAAGAATAGCTTTGAGGTGGTTTTCTACCCTACAAACAATTTCTATCTTTTGTTCTCCGCTAATAGGAACTCAAGAGTGATTCTTTATTGCACTTTGAGGGATAAGCATATGATCCAACTATGTTAGCACTGTTGAGAGGTAGCACTAGTGAAATTACGGACCCTAGGCCTCATTTTTAAGCATTGCAATACCGTTTTTGTGCCCGTTTACTATTTGATACCTTGCTGTTTTTATTAATTCAGATTATAAAAATATATTTCTACCATCTATATTACACTTTTATCACCATCTCTTTGCCGAACTAGTGCACCTATACAATTTGCCATTGTATTGGGTGTGTTGGGGACACAAGAGATTTATTGTATTTGGTTGCAAGGTCATTTGAGAGAGACCATCTTCATCCAACACGTCTCATGGATTGATAAACCTTAAGTCATCCACTTGAGGGAAAATTGCTACTGTCCTACAAAACTCTGCGCTTGGAGGCCCAACACGTGTCTACAACAATAAAGTTGCGTAGTAGACATCAAGCTCTTTTCTGGTGCCGTTGCAGGGGAGGTGAGTGCTTGAAGGTACATCTTTAGATCTTGCAATCAAATCTTTTATTTTCTTGTTTTATCTCTAGTTTGGTTTATAAAAGAAAACTACATAACAAAATGGAATTGAGGTTGCATCATATTATAGATCATCTTTATAATACCTTTCTTGAAAATGATGGATCGAAAAATTGTGCTCAATTGTTAGAATGATAAGTCAATAAAATGTTTGGCACAAAATATTTGAATGATGAGCATGATTGCAATGTTGTTAGTATGAATTCTTTGAATATCCATGATGCTAATGATATGCAAAGCCATAAGCTTGGGATGCTATATTTGATGAATATGATATTTTTAGTTCCCCATGTTTTTATGAGAAAATTTATTATGATGATTGCATGCCTCCTATTTATGATGATTATATTTATGAAAGTGGACTTGGAGAGGTCGTGACTTTATTTAGTGATGAATCCACTATTTTGGATGAGGCTTCAATTGACTATGAGAACAAAGTTGCTATCTATGATGATTATGGTGATGAAATGTATGGTATAAAGAATAATAATAACCATGAAACTTTTCATCAAGATTTTAATTTTCAAACCCATGATAGTTATTTTGTTGAGTTTGCTCCCACTACTATTGATGAGAATAAATTTGCTTATGTGGAGAGTAAGAAAATTTCTATGCTTATGCATCATGAAAAGAGTGCTTTATGTGATAGTTATATTGTTGAATTCATTAATGATGCTGCTGAAAATTATTATGAGACAGGAACATATGCTTCTACATATTGGAATAATATCAAGTTTCCTCTCTATGTGTTGAAAATCTTGAAGTTTTGCTTGTTTTGCCCTCCTATGTTAGTTGATCGTTGTTCCCATAAGTTGTTTTCTCACAAAATCCCTATGCATAGGAAGTGGCTTAGACTTAAATGTGCTTTCCATGTGATTCATGATTCTCTGTTTATGTTTCAATTCTTATCTTTTATGTGAGCATCATTGAAATCATCATGCCTAGCTAAAAGGCATTAAACAAAAGCACTTGTTGGGAGACAGCCCTGTTGGAGAACGTAGCAGAAATTCAAAATTTTCCTACGTGTCACCAAGATCTATCTATGGAGAAACCAGCAACGAGGGGAAGGAGAGTGCATCTACATACCCTTGTAGATCGCTAAGCGGAAGCGTTCAAGTGAACGGGGTTGATGGAGTCGTACTCGTCGTGATTCAAATCACCGATGATCCTAGTGCCGAACGGACGGCACCTCCGCGTTCAACACACGTACAGCCCGGTGATGTCTCCCACGCCTTGATCCAGCAAGGAGAAAGGGAGAGGTTGAGGAAGACTCCAACCAGCAGCAGCACAACGGCGTGGTGGTGATGGAGGAGCATGGCTATCCTGCAGGGCTTCGCCAAGCACCACGGGATATGAGGAGAAAAGAGAGGGAGGGCTGCACCATCAGGCAGAGATCAAATCGTGTGTTATGGGCAGCCCCATGCCTCAATATATATAGGGGAGAGGGAGGAGGGTGCGCCCCCTCTAGGGTTCCCACCCCTAGAGGGGCGGCAGCCCTAGATGGGAAAAGGGGGAGGCGGCCAAGAGGGGAGAGAGGGGAGGCGCCCACTATGTGGGCCTTAAGGCCCATCTGGACTAGGGTTTGCCCCCTCCCACTCTCCCTTGCACCTTGAGCCCCTTGTGGGGGGCGCACCATCCCACCTAGGGGCTGGTCCCCTCCCACACTTGGCCCATGCAGCCTTCTGGGGCAGGTGGCCCCACTTGGTGGACCCCCGGGACCCTCCCGGTGGTCCCGGTACATTACCGATATCGCCCGAAACTTTTCCGGTGACCAAAACAGGACTTCCCATATATAAATCTTTACCTCCGGACCATTCCAGAACTCCTCGTGATGTCCGGGATCTCATCCGGGACTCCAAACAACATTCGGTTACCACATACAAGCTTCCTTTATAACCCTAGCGTCATTGAACCTTAAGTGTGTAGACCCTACGGGTTCGGGAGACAAGCAGACATGACCGAGACGTTCTCCGGTCAATAACCAACAGCGGGATCTGGATACCCATGTTGGCTCCCACATGCTCCACGATGATCTCATCGGATGAACCACGATGTCAAGGACTTAATCAATCCCGTATACAATTCCCTTTGTCTAACGGTATTGTACTTGCCCGAGATTCGATCGTCGGTATACCGATACCTTGTTCAATCTCGTTACCGGCATGTCTCTTTACTCGTTCCATAACACATCATCCCGTGATCAACCCCTTGGTCACATTGTGCACATTATGATGATGTCCTACCGAGTGGGCTCAGAGATACCTCTCTGTTTACACGGAGTGACAAATCCCAGTCTCGATTCGTGCCAACCCAACAGACACTTTCGGAGATACCTGTAGTGCACCTTTATAGCCACCCAGTTACGTTGTGACGTTTGGTACACCCAAAGCATTCCTACGGTATCCGGGAGTTGCACAATCTCATGGTCTAAGGAAATGATACTTGACATTAGAAAAGCTTTAGCATACGAACTACACGATCTTTGTGCTAGGCTTAGGATTGGGTCTTGTCCATCACATCATTCTCCTAATGATGTGATCCCGTTATCAATGACATCCAATGTCCATAGCCAGGAAACCATGACTATCTGTTGATCACAACGAGCTAGTCAACTAGAGGCTCACTAGGGACATATTGTGGTCTATGTATTCACACGTGTATTACGATTTCCGGATAATACAGTTATAGCATGAATAAAAGACTATTATCATGAACAAAGAAATATAATAATAACATATTTATTATTGCCTCTAGGGCATATTTCCAACAGTCTCCCACTTGCACTAGAGTCAATAATCCAGTTCACATTGATATGTGATTAACACTCAAGGTCACATCCCCATGTGACTAACACCCAAGAGTTCTGGGTTTGATCATGTTATGCTTGTGAGAGAGGTTATAGTCAACGGGTCTGAACCTTTCAGATCCGTGTGTGCTTTACAAATCTCTATGTCATCTCCTAGATGCAGCTACCACGCTCTATTTGGAGCTATTCCAAATAACTGTTCTACTTGGAGCTATTCTAAATTGTTGCTCCATTATACGTATCCGGTATCTCTACTCAGAGCTATCTGGATAGGTGTCAAGCTTGCATCGGCGTAACCCTTTACGACGAACTCTTTTACCACCTCCATAATCGAGAAAATTCCTTAGTCCACTAGTTACTAAGGATAACTTTGACCGCTGTCCTGTGATCCATTCTTGGATCACTCTTGTACCCCTTGACTGACTCATGGCAAGGCACACTTCAGGTGCGGTACTCAGCATGGCATACTGTAGAGCCTATGTCTTAAGCATAGGGGACGACCTTTGTCCTTTCTCTCTATTCTGCCGTGGTTGAGCTTTAAGTCTTAACTTCATACCTTACAACTCAGGCAAGAACTTCTTCTTTGACTGATCCATCTTGAACACCTTCAAGATCATGTCAAGGTATGTGCTCATTTGAAAGTATTATTAAGCATTTTGATCTATCCTTATAGATCTTGATGCTCAATGTTCAAGTAGCTTAATCCAGGCTTTCCATTGGAAAACACTTTCAAATAACCCTATATGCTTTCCAGAAATTCTACGTCATTTCTGATCCATAATATGTCAACAACATATACTCATCAGAAATTCTATAGTGCTCCCACTCACTTCTTTGGAAATACAAGTTTCTCATAAACTTTGTATAAACCCAAAATCTTTGATCATCTTATCAAAGTGCACATTCCAACTCCGAGATGCTTACTCCAGTCCATGGAAGGATCGCTAGAGCTAGCATACCTTTTAGCATCCTTAGGATCGACAAAACCTTTCTGATTGTATCACATACAACCTTTCCTTACGAATGTTGGTAAGGAAACTCGTTTTGACATCCATCTGCCAGATTTCATAAATGCAGCTTATGCTAACATGATTCCGACGGACTTAAGCATCACTACGGATGAGAAAATCTCATTGTAGTCAACTCCTTGAACTTGTGAAAAACTCTTCGCCACAAGTCGAGCTTCATAGATGGTGACATTACCATCCACGTCCGTCTTCATCTTAAAAGATCCATTTATCTTAATGGCTTGCCGATCATTGGGCAAGTCCACCAAAGTCCATGCTTTGTTCTGATACATGGATCCTATCTCGGATTTCATGGTTTCTTAACCATTTGTCGGAATTTGGGCCCACCATCACTTCTCCATAGCTCGTAGGTTCATTGTTGTCTAGCAACATGACCTTCAAGACAGGATTACCGTACCACTCTGAAGTAGTACGTATCCTTGTCACCCTACGAGGTACGGCAGTGACTTGATCCGAAACTTCATGATCACTATCATAAGCTTCTACTTCAATTGGTGTAGGTGCCACAGGAACAACTTCCTATGCCCTGCTACACACTAGTTGAAGTGACGGTTCAATAACCTCATCAAGTCTCCACCATCCTCCCACTCAACTCTTTCGAGAGAAACCTTTCCTCGAGAAAGGACCCGATTCAAGAAACAATCCATATTGCTTTCGGATCTGAATTAGGAGGTATACCCAACTGTTTTGGGTGTCCTATGAAGATGTATTTTATCCGCTTTGGGTTCGAGCTTATCAATCCTGAAACTTTTTCACATAAGCGTCGCAGCCCCAAACCTTTAAGAAACGACAACTTAGGTTTCTCCAAACAGTGTCGTCTCAACGGAATTACGTGGTGCCCTATTTAAAGTGAGTGCGGGTGTCTCTAATGCCTAACCCATGAACGATAGTGGTAATTCGATAAGAGACATCATGGTACCCACCATATCCAATAGGGTGCAACTATGATGTTCGGACACACCATCACACTATGGTGTTCCAGGCGGTATTAGTTGTAAAACAATTTCCACAATGTCTTAATTGCGTGCCAAAACTCGTAACTCAGATATTCATCTCTATGATCATATCATAGACATTTTATCCTCTTGTCACAATGATCTTCCACTTCATTCTGGAATTACTTGAACCATTCAATAATTCAGACTTGTGTTTCATCAAGTAAATATTCTCAACATCTACTCGAATCATCTGTGAAGTAAGAACATAACGATATTCACTGCATGCCTCAGCACTCATTGGATTGCACACATCATAATGTGTTACTTCCAACGAGTTGCTATCTTGTTCCGTCTTACTAAAACGAGGCTTTCAGTCATCTTGCCCATGTGGTATGATTTGCATGTCTCGAGTGATTCAAAATCAAGTGAGTTCAAATGGTTCATTTGCATGGAGTTTCTTCATGCATATACACCAATAGACATGGTTCGCATGTCTCAAACTTTTCAAAAATGAGTGAGTCCAAAGATCCATCAACATGGAGCTTCTTCATGCATTTTATACCGATATGACTTATGTGGCAGTGCCACAAGTAGGTGGTACTATCATTACTATCTTTTGGCATGTGCATGTGTATCACTATGATCGAGATTTCAATGAACCATTCATTTTAGGTGCAAGACCATTGAAGGTATTATTCAAATAAATAGAGTAACCATTATTCTCTTTAAATGAATAACCGTATTGCGATAGTCATAATCCAATCATGTCTATGCTCAACGCAAACACCAATCTCGATGGTAGAGGGAGCGTGCGATGCTTGATCATATCAACATTGGAAACACTTCGAACACATATCGTCAGCTCACCTTTAGCTAGTCTCTGTTTATTCCGTAGCTTTTATTTCGAGTTACTAACACTTAGCAACCGAACCGGTATCTAGTACCCTAGTGCTACTAGGAGTACTAGTAAAGTACACATCAACACAATGTATATCCAATATACTTCTATCGACCTTGCCAGCCTTCTCATCTACCAAGTATCTAGGGTAATTCTGCTCCAGTGGCTGTTCCCTTTATTACAGAAGCACTTAGTCTCGGGTTTGGGTTCAACCTTGGGTTTCTTCACTAGAGCAGCAGCTGAATTGCCGTTTCATGAAGTATCCCTTTGTTCCCTTGCCCTTCTTGAAACTAGTGGTTTCACCAACCATCAACAATTGATGCTCCTTCTTGATTTCTACTTTCGCGGTGTCAATCATCGCGAATATTTCAAGGATCATCATATCTATCTCTGATATGTTATAGTTCATCACGAAGCTCTAGTAGCTTGGTGGCAATGACTTTGGGGAAACATCACTATCTCATCTGGAAGATCAACTCCCACTCGATTCAAGTGATTGTTGCACTCAGACAATCTGAGCACAAGCTCAACGATTGAGCTATTGTCCCTTAGTTTGCAGGCTAAGAAAATCGTCGGAGGTCTCATACCTCTTGACGTGGGCACGAGCCTGAAATCCCAATTTCAGCCCTTGAAACATCTCATATGTTCCGCGATGTTTCGAAAACGTCTTTAGTGCCTCAACTCTAAACCGTTCAACTGAACTATCACGTAGTTATCAAAACGTGTATGTCCGATGTTCGCAACATCCACAAACGACGTTTGGGGTTCAGCACACTGAGCAGTGCATTAAGGACATAAGCTTTCTACTGTCCGCATAATTGCTACTATCAACTTTCAACTATATTTTCTCTAGGAACATATCTAAACAGTGGAACTAAAGCGCAAGCTTACGACATAATTTGCAAAAGGTCTTTTGACTATGTTCAGGATAATTAAGTTCATCTTATGAACTCCCACTCATATAGACATCCCTCTGGTCATCTAAGTGATTACATGATCCGAGTCAACCAGGTCGTGTCCGATCATCACGTGAGACGGACTAGTCATCATCGGTGAACATCTTCATGTTGATCGTATCTACTATACGACTCATGTTCGACCTTTCGGTCTCTGTGTTCCGAGGCCATGTCTGTACATGCTAGGCTCGTCAAGTTAACCCTAAGTGTTTCGCGTGTGTAAATCTGTCTTACACCCGTTGTATGTGAACGTAAGGATCTATCACACCCGATCATCACGTGGTGCTTCAAAACGACGAACTTTAGCAACGGTGCACAGTTAGGGGAGAACACTTCTTGAAATTGTTGTAAGGGATCATCTTATTTACTACCGTCGTTCTAAGTAAACAAGATGCATAAACATGATAAACATCACATGCAATCAAATAGTGACATGATATGGCCAATATGATTTTGCTCCTTTTGATCTCCATCTTCGGGGCTCCATGATCATCATCGTCACCGGCATGACACCATGATCTCCATCATCATGATCTCCATCATCGTGTCTTCATGAAGTTGTCTCGCCAACTATTACTTCTACTACTATGGCTACCGGTTAGCAATAAAGTAAAGTAATTACATGGCGTTGTTCAATGACACGCAGGTCATACAATAAATTTAAGACAACTCCTATGGCTCCTGCCGGTTGTCATACTCATCGACATGCAAGTCGTGAATCCTATTACAAGAACATGATCAATCTCATACATCACATATCATTCATCACATTCTTCTTGGCCATATCACATCACAAAGCATACCCTGCAAAAACAAGTTAGACGTCCTCTAATTGTTGTTTGCATGTTTTACGTGGCTGCTATGGGTTTCTAGCAAGAACGTTTCTTACCTACGCAAAACCACAATGTGATATGCCAATTGCTATTTACCCTTCATAAGGACCCTTTTCATCGAATCTGTTCCGACTAAAGTGGGAGAGACTGGCACCCGCTAGCCACCTTATGCACCAAGTGCATGTCATTCGGTGGAACCTGTCTCACGTAAGAGTACGTGTAAGGTCGGTCCGGGCCGCTTCATCCCACAATACCGTCGAAACAAGATTGGACTAGTAACGGTAAGCATATTGACCAACATCAACACCCACAACTACTTTGTGTTCTACTCATGCAAAGAATCTACGCAATAGACCTAGCTCATGATGCCACTGTTGGAGAACGTAGCAGAAATTCAAAATTTTCCTACGTGTCACCAAGATCTATCTATGGAGAAACCAGCAACGAGGGGAAGGAGAGTGCATCTACATACCCTTGTAGATCGCTAAGCGGAAGCGTTCAAGTGAACGGGGTTGATGGAGTCGTACTCGTCATGATTCAAATCACCGATGATCCTAGTGCCGAACGGACGGCACCTCCGCGTTCAACACACGTACAGCCCGGTGACGTCTCCCACGCCTTGATCCAGCAAGGAGAGAGGGAGAGGTTGAGGAAGACTCCAACCAGCAGCAGCACAACGGCGTGGTGGTGATGGAGGAGCGTGGCTATCCTACAGGGCTTCGCCAAGCACCACGGGATATGAGGAGAAAAGAGAGGGAGGGCTGCACCATCAGGCAGAGATCAAATCGTGTGTTATGGGCAGCCCCATGCCTCAATATATATAGGGGAGAGGGAGGAGGGTGCGCCCCCTCTAGGGTTCCCACCCCTAGAGGGGCGGCATCCCTAGATGGGAAAAGGGGGAGGCGGCCAAGAGGGGAGAGAGGGGAGGCGCCCACTAGGTGGGCCTTAAGGCCCATCTGGACTAGGGTTTGCCCCCTCCCACTCTCCCTTGCACCTTGAGCCCCTTGTGGGGGGCGCACCAGCCCACCTAGGGGCTGGTCCCCTCCCACACTTGGCCCATGCAGCCTTCTGGGGCAGGTGGCCCCACTTGGTGGACCCCCGGGACCCTCCCGGTGGTCCCGGTACATTACCGATATCGCCCGAAACTTTTCCGGTGACCAAAATAGGACTTCCCATATATAAATCTTTACCTCCGGACCATTCCGGAACTCCTCGTGACGTCCGGGATCTCATCCGGGACTCCAAACAACATTCGGTTACCACATACAAGCTTCCTTTATAACCCTAGCGTCATCGAACCTTAAGTGTGTAGACCCTACGGGTTCGGGAGACAAGCAGACATGACCGAGACGTTCTCCGGTCAATAACCAACAGCGGGATCTGGATACCCATGTTGGCTCCCACATGCTCCATGATGATCTCATCGGATGAACCACGATGTCAAGGACTTAATCAATCCCGTATACAATTCCCTTTGTCTAACGGTATTGTACTTGCCCGAGATTCAATCGTCGGTATACCGATACCTTGTTCAATCTCGTTACCGGCATGTCTCTTTACTCGTTCCGTAACACATCATCCCGTGATCAACCCCTTGGTCACATTGTGCACATTATGATGATGTCCTACCGAGTGGGCCCAGAGATACCTCTCCGTTTACACGGAGTGACAAATCCCAGTCTCAATTCGTGCCAACCCAACAGACACTTTCGGAGATACCTGTAGTGCACCTTTATAGCCACCCAGTTATGTTGTGACGTTTGGTACACCCAAAGCATTCCTACGGTATCCGGGAGTTGCACAATCTCATGGTCTAAGGAAATGATACTTGACATTAGAAAAGCTTTAGCATATGAACTACACGATCTTTGTGCTAGGCTTAGGATTGGGTCTTGTCCGTCACATCATTCTCCTAATGATGTGATCCCGTTATCAATGACATCCAATGTCCATAGCCAGGAAACCATGACTATCTGTTGATCACAACGAGCTAGTCAACTAGAGGCTCACTAGGGACATATTGTGGTCTATGTATTCACATGTGTATTACGATTTCCGGATAATACAGTTATAGCATGAATAAAAGACTATTATCATGAACAAAGAAATATAATAATAACATATTTATTATTGCCTCTAGGGCATATTTCCAACAAGACCAACACCTTTACCTATTTGTTTTTGTGTGTTCACATGATTAGGCTACTGTAGTAATCATGTTTTATAGCTTTTGTTTCAATAAAGTGCCAAGTAAAACCTTTGGGATGGCTTACGGTGATAGTTGATTTGATCTTGCTGAAAAACAGAAACTTTTGTGCTCAGGAGAACAATTCTAGTTTTTAACAGAAGCGTGATAAAATTTTGATTCTTTTTGCAGAATATTAATAGACAAATTGCTCAGGCTGTCCTAATTTTTCAGAATTTTTGGAGTAGCAGAAGTATGGTCGGAGTACAGATTACTACAGAATGTTCTGTTTTTGACAGATTTTGTTTTCAATGCATAGTTTGCTTGCTTTCTAGTTTTTATGGCTTATATTGCTCAATATAAATTGTGGAAATGATATGATACAGTAGGCATTGTATGAGAACAATTATGAATCTTGTCCTTGGTAGTACCAAAAGTGGAATGGTTTGCTCTTTATCATACTAACCTATCTCACAAAGTTCTGTTAAATTTTGTGTGATTGAAGTTTTCAAGTTTTGGGTGAGATATCGATATGAGGATAATAAGGAGTGACAAGAACCTAAGGTTGGGGATGACCAAGTCACCCGCAAGGAAATATTCAAGGAAGATCCAAGCAACTAAGCTTGGGGATGCCCCGGAAGGCATCCCCTCTTTCGTCTCCAACATTATCGGTAACCTCACTTGGAGCTATGTTTTCATTCATCACATGATATGTGTTTTGCTTGGAGCATCAATTTATCTGGTAGTATTTGGTTGTTGTTATTAATAATAATGTTTTTCATCTTTTATTCCAATAATAGTGGCAATGATAGCCTTTGCCATGCTTATTTTGCAAGTATACATGTTGCTGTTTGAAAACAAAAAGTATACCGTTGTTGCAAAAATTCCCTAGAAAATTCAGAATGTGATAAAATGTTGAAATTATTTGCAGAATGAGATCTGATAAATTTTATACAATGTGGCAAATTTTCATAACTTCTGGAGTTACGGAAGTATTGATACTCTTACATTCTTTACAGACTGTACTGTTTTGGCAGATTGCTGTTTTGGTTGCATTGTTTGCATATGTTTGCTTATTTAATGCTTCTATTTGCGGATAAGAGTATTAAATATGCAGAGGCATTTAGTATGCAATTTTGAATAATAATTTTAGTGGTTTGCTACAGTAGAGAATGATAAGGTTTTTGCATTGCTTTATACTAACTTATCTCACGAGTTCTTGTTGAGTTTTGTGTGGATGAAAATTTTAAGATTTAGGGAAACCGTGATATAAAAGGAATTAAGGAGACACAAAATTTCAAGCTTGGGGATGCCCAAGGCATCCCAAGTTAATATTTCAAGAAGTCTCAAGCATCTAAGCTTGGGGATGCCCCGGTAGGCATCCCACCTTTCTTCTTCAACAATTATCGGTTAGTATCGGTTGATCCTAAGTTTTTGCTTCTTCACATGATGTGTGCTATTGTAGAAATTTCATTTTGTTTTGTTTCCTTGCTTTTTTAATAGAATACTTATATCTAAAAGTTTTTAAATAAAATAGAGTCCTCAAATAGTTGCCAGGGAGGCTAAGTAAGCGGCTTTCACATCCCATCAACGAAGCTCTTTTCTATGGAATTACTCTTGTACTTCACTTATATCCTATGAGTAAATTGTTGAATAAATTGAATGTCATGAAGTCAAAATCATATCATGCCTAGTGGTAGCTTCACATTAGGTTTAGGAAGCGAAATCTTTTGAGGCTTGACAATCACAATATTGGTCATACAAGCAATTCACGAATAATTAGTATAAGGAAGAGAACTTTCACATATAAATACACAATCATGGAAATATTTTGTGATTGTGAGCCCCCATCAAAATATTATATGCCAAAATTGTTGACATTGAACAAGGAAGACAACGTAATGGTTTATGTTTGTTCATATTCGCATAAAAGTTATATTGTCATAGATCCTTCAACTTATGGTGCTTGCCCCCCATCTTTGCTAGCCAAAAAATCCGCACCAAGTAGAGATACTACTTGTGCATCCAAAAACCCTTAAAGCCAAATCTTATTTTCAAGAGTCCACCATACCTACCTAAGGATTGAGCAAGATTCTTCAAGTAAGTTGTCATTGATGCAATAAGGCAATAAAAATTGCTTCTAAAAGTGTGAGATCATTTAGTGTAAGAGAAAATGGAGCGTTATACGAACTTGTGATGGCAAAGAATAAATGTGACAGACTGCATAATAAATGTTGCTATCATAAGGGGCAATACAACGTGACATTCTTTTGCACTAAGGGGTTGAGCATACAAACAAACAAGTGCATGACAACCTCTACTTCCCTCTGCGAAGGGCCTATCTTTTACTTTTCAGTATTTACTTTTATGCAAAGAGTCAAAGTTTTTCTCTTTATTCCTTTTTATTTTTCTCTTTTGGCAAGCATCATGTGGTGAGGAAAGATCTAGGCACATATGTCCAGTTGAATATGGGTGGCATGAGTTATTACTGTTAACATCACCCTTGAGGTGAATACGTTGGGAGGCAAAACAATAAGCCCCTATCTTTCTATGTGTCCGGTTGAAACGTTTTGCTCATGTGTACGCGGTGAGTGTTAGCAATCATAGAAGACTATATGATGGTTGATTATGTGGAGCTCTTACTTAAACTCTGTTGAATAAGCTGAATTGCAATTTCTTGGTGACTAAGAACATAGGTTGTTGGGTTTTAAGAGAATTCATTGTTTGAACCTTAACATGTGAATTGGTTGCCACTATAACATGAAAAGTTTTATAAGAAAGAATTGCTATTATGATGCTAGGAAAAGTGATTGAAATTATCGTTGATCAAACTTGTGCACTTTGCTAGCATTCACACTTCATAAATTATTTCTTTTATCATTTACCTACTCGAGGACGAGTAGGAATTAAGCTTGGGGATGCTGATACGTCTCCAATGTATCTATAATTTATGAAGTATTCATGATGTTATTTTATCATTCTTGGATGTTTTACAATTATTTTATAGCAACTTTATATCATTTTTTGGGACTAACCTATTGACCCAGTGCCAACTGCCAGTTGATGTTTTTTGCTTGTGTTTTACATCGCAGAAAATCAATATCAGACGGAGTCCAAACACCACGGAACTTTTTGTGGATTTTGTATGGACCAGAAGACTCCCGATGGTCCAGAGCTGCACCTAGGGGTGCCCCGAGGGGGACACAACCCACCAGGGTGTGCATGGGCCCCCAGGCGCGCCCTGGTGGGTTGTGCTCACCTCGGTGGCCTCCCGTACCCCTTCTTTGCACTATAAATTCCCAAATATTCCGAAACCCTTCGGGGTTAACCTAGATCAGAAGTTCCGCCGCCCCAAGGCTCTATAGCCACCAAAAACCAATCTAGACCCATTCCAGCACCCTGCCGGAGGAGGGGATCATCTCCGGTGGCCATCTTCATCATCCTGGCGGCCACCACGATGAGGAGGGAGAAGTCCACCCTTGGGAATGAGGGTTTTTACCAGTAGCTATGTGTTTAATATCTCCCTCTCATGATCTATATCATGGGCTTTGTTAATATAGTCGGATCATATGATGTTTCTCCCCAATATACTCTTGTTGTGATGAATTGAGTCTTTACCCTTTGAAGTTTTGTCTTGTCGGATTGAATGTTCAGATATGAGAACACATGATGTATGTCTTGCGATATGAATACTTGAGGTGACAATGGGATATCATATTGATTCACTTGATGTATGTTATGGCACTCAACTCATAGATTCTCGAGGTGACATTGGGGTAATTTATGCATAGGGATTGATGCATGTTTTTATTATCTTTTCTCCAATAGAAACTTTGGGGTCTCCTTGTAGTTCTTTGTGTGGATTGAGTATTATGAATATGAATTTTCTTTGGTGTTATTTTAGTATGAACTCTAGGATAGATCGAATGGAAAGAATAGCTTTGTGTTATTTTAGTACGAACTCTTGAATAGATTGAACGGAAAGAATAGCTTTGAGGTGGTTTCG
Source organism: Triticum dicoccoides (assembly GCF_002162155.2). Classification (NCBI taxonomy): domain Eukaryota; kingdom Viridiplantae; phylum Streptophyta; class Magnoliopsida; order Poales; family Poaceae; genus Triticum; species Triticum dicoccoides. The sequence goes on along the minus strand of NC_041382.1, from coordinate 172,760,706 downwards.
TACCCTACAAACAATTTCTATCTTTTGTTCTCCACTAATAGGAACTCGGGAGTGATTCTTTATTGCACTTTGAGGGATAATCATATGATCCAACTATGTTAGCACTGTTGAGAGGTTGCACTAGTGAAAGTACGGACCCTAGGCCTCATTTTCAAGCATTGCGATACCGTTTTTGTGCATGTTTACTATTAGATACCATGCTGTTTTTATTTATTCAGATTATAAAGATATATTTCTACCATCCATATTACACTTTTATCACCATCTCTTCGCCGAAGTAGTGCACCTATACAATTTTCCATTGTATTGAGTGTGTTGGGGACACAAGAGATTTCTTGTATTTGGTTGTAGGGTCATTTGAGAGAGATCACCTTCATCCTACACCTCTCACGGATTGATAAACCTTAGGTCATCCACTTGAGGGAAAATTGCTACTGTCCTACAAAACTCTGCGCTTGGAGGCCCAACACGTGCCTACAAGAATAAAGTTGCGTAGTAGACATCAAACGCCATGGAGCATATGAGATGTTCCAAGAGCTAAAATTTGTATTTCATACTCATGCCCGTGTTACGAGGTATGAGACCTCTGACAAGTACTTTGCCTACAAGATGGAGGAGGATAGCTCAACTAGTGAGCATGTGCTCAGAATGTCTGAGTACTACATTCACTTGAATCAAGTGGGAGTTAATCTTCCAGATAAGATAGTGATTGACAGAGTTCTCTAGTCACTATCACCAAGTTACTAGAACTTTGTGATGAACTATAAACATGCAAGGGATAATGGAAACGATTCCCAAGCTCGTCGCGATGCTTAAATCGGCGAAGGTAGAAATCAAGATAAAACATCAAGCGTTGATGGTTGACAAGACCACTAGTTTCGAGTAAAAAGGCAAGGGAAAGAAAGGGGACTTCAAGAAGAATGGCAAGCAAGTTGCCACTCCCATGAAGAAGCCCAAAGCTAGACCTAAGCTTGAAACAGAGTGCTTCTACTGCAAAGGGAATGGTCACTGGAAGCGGAACTATCCCAAATACTTGGCGGATAAGAAGGATGGCAAAGTGAACAAAAGTATATTTGATATACAAGTTATTGATGTGTACTTTACTAGTGTTCATAGTAACTCTAGAGTATTTGATATAGGTTCAGTTGGTAAGAGTAGTAACTTGAAACAGGAGTTGCAAGATAAACAAAGACTAGTTAAGGACGAGGTGACGATGTGTGTTGGAAGTAATTCCAAGGTTGATACGATCACCATCGCACACTCCCTCTACCTCCGGGATTAGAATTGAACCTAAATAAATGTTATTTGGTGTTTGTGTTGAGCATTAATATGATTAGATCATGTTTATTGCAACACGGTTATTCATCTAAGTCAGAGAATAATTGTTGTTCTATTTATATGAATAAAACCTTCAATGGTCTTACACCCAATGTGAATGGTTTATTGAATCTCGATCGTTGTGATACACATATTCATAATATTGATGCCAAACGATGCAAAATTGATAATGGTAGTGCAAAATAATTGTGGCACTGCCGTTTAGGTCATATTGGTGTAAAGCGCATGAAGAAACTCCATGTTGATGGGCTTTTGGAATCACTTGATTATGAATCACAGGATGCTTGCGAACCATGCCTCATGAGAAAGATGACTAAGACTCCATTCTCCAGAGCAATGGAGCAAGCCACTGACTTATTGGAAATAATACATACTGATGTATGCGGTCCGATGAGTGTTGAGGCTCGCAGCGGGTATCGTTATTTTCTGACCTTCACAGATGATTTGAGCAGATATGGGTATATCTACTTAATGAAACATAAGTCTGAAACATTCGAAAAGTTCAAAGAATTTCAGAGTGAAGTAGAAAATCATCGTATACAAGAAAATAAAATTTCTATGATCTGATCGTGGAGGTGAATATTTGAGTTATGAGTTTGGTTTTCATTTGAAACAATGTGGAATAGTTTCGCAACTCACGCCACCTGGAACACCACAGCTTAATGGTGTGTCTGAACATCATAACCGTACTTTATTAGATATAGTGCGATCTATGATGTCTCTTACTGAATTACCGCTATCATTTTAGGGGTTATGCATTGGAGACAGCTGCATTCACGTTAAATAAGGCACCATCTAAATCCGTTAAGACGTAACCGTATGAACTATGGTTTGGCAAGAAACCAAAGTTGTCGTTTCTTAAAGTTTGGCATTGCGATGCTTATGTGAAAAAGTTTCAAACCGATAAGCTCGAACCCAAATCGTAGAAATGCATATTCATAGGATACCCAAAGGAGACTGTTGGGTACACCTTCTATCACAAATCCGAAGGCAAGATATTTGTTGCTAAGAATGGATCCTTTCTAGAGAAGGAGTTTCTTTCGAAAGAAGTGAGTGGGAGGAAAGTAGAACTTGATGATGTAATTGTACCTTCTCCCAAATTGGAAATTAGTTCATCACAGAAACTAGTTCCAGTGATTCCTACACCAATTAGTGAGGAAGCTAATGATGATGATCATGAAACTTCAGATCAAGTTACTACATAACCTCAGAGGTCAACTAGAGTACGGTCCGCACCAGAGTGGTACGGTAATCCTGTTCTGGAAGTCATGTTACTAGACCATGATGAACCTACGAACTATGAGGAAGTAATGATGCGCCCAGATTCCGCGAAATGGCTCGAGGCCATGAAATCTGAGATGGGATCCATGTATGAGAACAAAGTATGGACTTCGATTGACTTGCCCGATGATCAGCGAGCCATTGAGAATAAATGGATCTTCAAGAGGAAGATGGACGCTGATAGTAGTGTTATTATCTACAAAGCTCGAATTGTCGCAAAAGGTTTTCGACAAGTTCAAGGTGTTGACTACGATGAGATTTTCTCACTCGTAATGATGCTTAAAAGCCTGTCCGAATCATGTTAGCAGTTGCCGCATTTTATGGAATATGGCAAATGGATGTCAAAATTGTATTCCTTAATGGATTTATTAAAGAAGAGTTGTATATGATGCAACAAGAAGGTTTTGTCAATCATAAAGGTGCTAACAAAGTGTGCAAGCTCCAGCGATCCATCTATGGACTGGTGCAATCATCTCGGAGTTGGAATATACGCTTTGATAAGGTGATCAAGGCATATGCTTTTATACAGACTTTTAGTGAAGCCTGTATTTACAAGAAAGTGAGTGGGAGTACTACAGTCTTTCTGATAAGTATATGTGAATGACATATTGTTGATCATAAATGATGTAGAATTTTCTGGAAAGCATAAAGGAGTGTTTGAAAGGAGTTTTTTAAATAAAGACCTCGGTGAAGCTGCTTACATATTGAGCATCAAGATCTACAGATATAGATCAAGACGCTTGACTAGTTTTTTCAATGAGTTCGTACCTTGACAAGCTTTTTGAAGTAGTACAAAATGGAACACTCAAAGAAGGAGTTCTTGCCTGTGTTGCAAGGTGTGAAGTTGAGTAAAGACTCAAAACCCGACCACGACAGAAAATAGAAAGAGAATGAAAAGTCATTCCATATGCCTCAGTCATAGGTTCTGTAAAGTATGTTATGTTGTGTACCAGACCTATTGTGTACCTCACCATGAGTTTGGCAAGAGGGTACAATAGTGATCCAGGAGTGGATCACTAGACAACGGTCAAAATTATCATTAGTGGAATAAGGATATGTTTCTCGGTTATGGAGGTGACAAAAAATTCATCATAAAGGGTTACGTCGATGCAAGTTTTGACATTGATCCGGATGACTCTAAGCCTCAATCTGGATACATATTGAAAGTGGGAGCAATTGGCTAGAGTAGCTCCGTGCAGAGCATTGTAGACATAGAAAATTGCCAAAATACATACGGCTCTGAATGTGGCAGACCCGTTGACTAAACTTCTCTCACAAGCAAAACATGATCACACCTTAGTACTCTTTGGGTGTTAATCACATAGCGATGTGAACTAGATTACTGACTCTAGTAAACCCTTTGGGTGTTAGTCACATGGAGATATGAACTAATCACATAAAGATGTGAACTATTGGTGTTAAATCACATGACGATGTGAACTAGATTATTGACTCTAGTGCAAGTGGGAGACTAAAGGAAATATGCCCTAGAGGCAATAATAAAGTTTTTATTTATATTTCCTTATATCATGATAAATGTTTATTATTCATGCTAGAATTGTATTAACCAGAAACTTGATACATGCGTGGATACATGATGTCGCTTGAAGCTACATCCGTATTTCCCCAAAGAGGAAGGGATGATGCAGCACAACGGCGGTAGGTATTTCCCTCAGATGTGAAACCAAGGTTATCGAAACAGTAGGAGAACCAAGCAACACAACGTAAACAGCACCTACACACAAATAACAACTTCTCGCAACCCGACGTGTTAAAGGGGTTGTCAATCCCTTCCGGGGTACGGCGCCTCAAGATAGGCAAACGGACGTGAGATAAATTTGTAGTAGATTGATAGATCGATCGCCAAGTAAATAAATAAAAATAAATTGCAGCAAAGTATTTTTGGATTTTTGGTTTAGTAGATCTGAAAGTAAACGCAAAGGAAAATAGACCGCAAAGGCAAATAATATGAGAAAGAGACCCGGGGCCGTAGGTTTCACCAGTGGCTTCTCTCAAGAAAAATAGCAAAAGGTGGGTGAACAACTTACTGTTGGGAAATTGATAGAACTTCAAATACTCATGACGATATCCAAGCAATGATCATTATATAGGCATCACGTCCAAGATTAGTAGACCGACTCCTGCCTGCATCTACTACTATTACTCCACACATCGACCGCTATCCAGCATGCATCTAGTGTGTTAAGTTCATGGAGAAACGGAGTAATGCAATAAGAACGATGATATGATGTAGACAAGATCTATCTATGTAGAGATAGACCCCATCGTTTTATCCTTAGTTGCAACGATACATACGTGTCGGTTCCCTTTCTGTCACTGGGATCAAGCACCGTAAGATCGACCCACTACAAAGCACCTCTTCCCATTGCAAGATAAATAGATCAAGTTGGCCAAAAAAAACCCAAATATCGGAGAAGAAATATGAGGCTATAAGAGATCATGCGTAAAAGAGATCAAAGAAACTCAAATACTTTCATGGATATAAAAAGATAGATCTGGCAATCGTACAACAATGTCCTAAACAAACGGTTTAAAACCCCTTTCCGCGAAGACATTTGGAACCGTCGCCAAGTGAGTGTGTGCGATAGGGTGTCCTTCCCACACGACCCAGAAATCGTCGGGGATAGGCCCTTGATAACCCACAAGTATAGGGGATCGCAACAGTTTTCGAGGGTAGAGTATTCAACCCAAATATATTGATTCGACACAAGGGGAGCCAAAGAATATTCTCAAGTATTAACAGCTGAGTTGTCAATTCAACCACACCTGGAAACTTAATATCTGCAGCAAAGTGTTTAGTAGCAAAGTAATATGATAGTAGTGGTAACGGTGGTAAAAGGTAACGGTAGCAAAGGTAATATTTTTGGTGTTTTGTAGTGATGATAACAATAGAAACAGAAAAGTAAATAAGAGAAGAACAATATATGGAAAGCTCGTAGGCAATGGATCGGTGATAGAGAATTATGTCGGATGCGGTTCATCATGTAACAGTCATAACATAGGGTGACACAAAACTAGCTCCAATTCATCAATGTAATGTAGGCATGTATTCCGAATATAGTCATACGTGCTTAAGGAAAGAACTTGCATGACATCTTTTGTCCTACCCTCCCGTGGCAGCGGGGTCCTATTGGAAACTAAGGGATATTAAGGCCTCCTTTTAATAGAGTACCGGAACAAAGCATTAACACATAGTGAATACATGAACTCCTCAAACTACGGTCATCACCGGGAGTGGTCCCGATTATTGTCACTTCGGGGTTGCCGGATCATAACACATAGTAGGTGACTATAGACTTGCAAGATAGGATCAAGAACTCTCATATATTGATGAAAACATAATAGGTTCAGATCTGAAATCATGGCACTCGGGCCCTAGTGACAAGCATTAAGCATAGCAAAGTCATAGCAATATCAATCTCAGAACATAATGGATACTATGGATCAAACCCTAACAAAACTAACTCGATTACATGATAAATCTCATCCAACCCATCACCAACCAGCAAGCCTATGATGGAATTACTCATGCACGGCGGTGAGCATCATGAAATTGGTGATGGAGGATGGTTGATGATGACTATGGCGACGGATTCCCTTCTTCGGAGCCCCGAACGGACTCCAAACCAGCCCTCCCGAGAGAGTTTAGGGCTTGGTGGCGGCTCCATATCGTAAAACGCGATGAATCCTTCTCCCTGATTTTTTTCTCCCCGAAAGTGAATAAATGGAGTCAAGGTTGAGGTCAGTGGAGCGTCAGGGGGCCCATGAGGCAAGGGGGCACGCCCCCCACCCTCGTGGACAGGTGGTGGGCCCCCTGACGTGGATCTTTCTTCCAATATTTTTTATATATTCCAAATATTTCTCCGTTGATTTTCAGGTCATTCCGAGAACTTTTGCTCCTGCACATAAATAACACCATGGCAATTCTGCTGAAAACAGCGTCAGTCCGGGTTAGTTCCATTCAAATCATGCAAGTTAGAGTCCAAAACAAGGGCAAAAGTGTTTGGAAAAGTAGATACGACGGAGACGTATCAACTCCCCCAAGCTTAAACCTTTGCTTGTCCTCAAGCAATTCAGTTGATAAACTAAAAGAGATAAAGAAAAACTTTTACAAACTCTGTTTGCTCTTATTGTTGTAAATATGTAAAGCCAGCATTCAAGTTTCCAGCAAAGATTATGAATTAACCATAGTCACAATAACATTTAGGTCTCATGCTTACTCATATCAATGGCATAAACAACTAGTGAGCAATAATAATAAATCTCGGATGACAACACTTTCTCAAAACAATCATAATATGATATAACAAGATGGTATCTCGCTAGCCCTTTCTGAGACCGCAAAACATAAATGCAAAGCACCTTTAAAGATCAAGGAGTGACTAGACATTGTAATTCATGGTAAAAGAGATCCAGTCAAGTCATACTCAATGTAAACTAACAATAATGGATGCAAATGACAGCGTTGCTCTCTAACTTGTGCTTTTTAATAAGAGGATGATGACTCAACATAAAAGTAAATGGATAGGCCCTTCACAGAGGGAAGCAGGGATTTATAGAGGTGCCAGAGCTTGGTTTTGAAATAGATATGAATAATATTTTGAGTGGTATACTTTCATTGTCAAAATAACAACCGAGAGATGGCGATATCTTCCATTCTACACACATTATAGGCGGTCCCCAAACAGAATGGTAAAGTTTATACTCCCCCTCCACCAACAAGCATCAATCCATGGCTTGCTCCAAACAACGAGTGCCTCCAACTAACAACAGTCCCGGGGGAGTTTTATTTGCAATTATTTCAATTTGATTTGCATAAAGCATGGGACTGGGCATCCCGGTGACCAACCATTTTCTGTGAGTGAGGAGCGGAGTCCACTCCTCTTGAGAATAACCCGCCTAACATGTAATATACGAACAACTCTAGTTGATACATGAGCTATTTTAGCATACAAAATAGAATGTTTATTTGAATGTTTAGAGTTTGGCACATACAAATTTACTTGGAACGGCAGGTAGATACCGTATATAGGTAGGTATGGTGGACTCATATGGAACAACTTTGGGGTTTATGGAATTGGATGCACAAGCAGTGTTCCCGCTTAGTACAAGCGAAGGCTAGCAAAAGACTAGGAAGCGACCAGCTAGAGAGCGACAACAGTTATGAACATGCATTAAAATTAATCTACACCGAATGCAAGCGTGAGTAGGATATAATGCACCATGAACATAAATATCATAGAGGCTATGTTGATTTTGTTTCAACTACATGCGTGAACATGTGCCAAGTCAAGCCACTCAAATCGTTCAAAAGAGGATACCACCCTATCATACCACATCACAACCATTTTAATAGCATGTTGGCACGCAAGGTAAACCATTATTAGCTCTTAGCTAATTAAGCATGGCATAAGCAACTACAATCTCTAATTGTCATTGCAAATATGTTTCTTTCATAATAGGCTGAATCATGAACGATGAACTAATCATATTTACAAAAACAAGAAAGGTCGAGTTCATACCAGCTTTTCTCATCTCAATAAGTTCATCATATAATCATCATTATTGCCTTTCACTTGCACGACCGAATAGTGTGGATAATAATAATAATAGTGCACGTGCATTGGACTAAGCTGGAATCTGCAAGCATTCAATTCAAGAGAGAAAACAAGGTAATATGGGCTCTTTGTTAGATCAACGATAATGCATATAAGAGACACTTTAACATTTTAATTATGGTCTTCTCCTCTCGACCCCCAGAGAACAAGAAAAGAAATACAACTATTTACACGGGAAAGCTCCCAACAAGCAAAAGAAGAACGAGAAATCTTTTTGAGTTTTCTTTTTAGTTACTACTACAAGCATGGAAAGTAAACTAATTAAAAGCTACAACTATTTTTTGTTTTTCTTAAGGTTTATTAAACACACAAGAAGAAAGCATAAAAAAGAAATAAACTAGCATGGATGATACAATGAAAAAGTACGAGCACTAACAACTAGCAATGAGTGTGTGAACATGAATGTAATGTCGGCGAGAAATACGTACTCCCCCAAGCTTAGGCTTTTGGCCTAAGTTGGTCTATGGCCACGGCTGGCCTGGCGGATATCCAAAGTTATAGTTGGGGTCGTACTGAGATGCAGCAGCTATTGCCTCATGAGTTGTCGCTTGGAGACAGGCCATCTTTGTCCTCCTCTTATACTCGTCCGCCTCCTCCCTGGTTATAACATATCTCCCTTTTGCCTGAGAGTCAAAGAAAGCAGGAGCAGGGAGAGCGACATGATAGGTGCGTCATCTATCAAAGATTAGTCGGTACTGGAGGAACTAATCGTTCCTCTCAACAAACTAATGACGAACCATGGCCTCATAATCTAAATAAACAGGAGGTAACTCAATATCATACCCACATATGGGTATATCAAGAAAATTAGCTAGATGGGTTGCATAAATTCCACCAAAGAAATCTCCATTAAATCTATTATTATGCAACCTACATGCAACAATGGCTCCCAAATTATAATGTTTATCTCCTAATACAGCACTCCTGAGAACAGTGAGGTCAGGGACACACATGTGACATGCTTCATCCTTACCATTTATGCACCTACCTATGAAGAGAGCAAAATAATGTATAGTAGGAAAATGAATGCTCCCTATGGTAGCTTGTGTTATATCTCTAGATTCCCCCACAGTTATACTAGCAAGAAAATCTCTAAACTCAGATTTGCGAGGCTCACTAGTGCTGCCCCATTGTAGAAGTTTGCAAGCAGTATTAAAATCCTCTAAGTCCATAGTATAAGAATTTTCATAAAGATCAAACAGGACAGTTTGAGAATTGTGTGATGATCAAAATTTAAACCTTCTTACAAAGGAATCAGTGAGATAGTGGTACTGGCGGCACTTATCTGCCTCGAAGCTCTCAAGATCAGCATTACGCACATATGTGTTAAATTCTTCCTTGATTCCTGCTCGATCCATAAAGTCCTCTGAAGGCCATTCACAAGCCTGCACTTGAGCTTCCCTCGGTGGTTCATCATCGGCATCACGTATTGCGAGCCTGGGTCCTTGCTTCCTTGAAGGACCACCTTGGTACATTTTCCTAAATATATTTCTTCCTCTGAAAAAATTCTGAAATTTTAGTAACTTCAAAATAAAAGTGAACCAAACTCAACAAAATTGATAGCAACTACTCCTACAAGTGCCTAGGGACAATATCATGCATTAAAACTACTTTTGACCACATAAATTTGACATGCAAGCTCAAGAACAGGGTCACCTAAGTAGCAAAAATATGCAATGAATAAAGAACTAGAACAAAAACTAATTGGACCATTGGAGGAGTCACATACCAAGGAACAATCCCCCAAAGCAGTTTTGTGAATGGAGCTTTGAGCAAGGAGATCGAAAACGGCAGCTAGATGAGCTTGGACTCGGGTTTGAGCTGGTTAGTGATGTTTTTGGGAGGAAGAAGGAATGTGTGGTAGCTAGGATAAGTGGAGGGGAGCCACCATGGGCCCACGAGGCAGGGGCGCGCCCAGGGGGGTAGGCCGCGCCCTGGACCCTCATGGCCAGGTGCTTGCTCCCCCTGCTGTGTCCTCAGTGCCAGATATTCTCAAATATTCTAGAAAAAATCATATTTAATTTTCAGGGCATTTGGAGAACTTTTATTTTCGGCGTATTTTTTATTGCATTGATAATTCAGAAAACAGACAGAAATTACTATTTTTGCTTTATTTAATATAAATAACAGAAAGTAAAAAGAGGGTACAGAGAGTTGTGTTATCTAAATTCGTCCATCTCATGCTCATCAAAAGGAATCCACTAACAAGGTTGATTAGGTCTTGTTAACAAACTCATTCCGAGTAACATGGAACTAGAGAAGTTTCGAATAACACTAAGTTACCTCAATGGGGATATGCACATCCCCAACAATAAGAATATCATATTTCTTCTTGACAGTAGGAAGAGGAAATTCAAAACCTCCAATAGTGATCGATGGAATTTTTCCAATAGTTTATACTATGAACTTGAGGTTGTTTCCTCGAAAAGTGTACCGTATGCTCATTGCCATTAACATGAAAAGTGACATTGCCTTTGTTGCAATCAATAACAGCCCATGCAGTATTCAAAAAGGGTCTTCCCAGAATAATAGACATACTATCATCCTCGGGAATATCAAGAATAACAAAGTCCGTTAAAATAGTAACGTTTGCAACCACAACAGGCACATCCTCACAAATACCGATAGGTATAGCAGTTGATTTATCAGCCATTTGCAAAGATATTTCAGTAGGTGTCAACTTATTCAAATCAAGTCTACGATATAAAGAGAGAGGCATAACACTAATACCGGCTCCAAGATCACATAAAGCAGTTTTAACATAGTTTCTTTTAATGGAGCATGGTATAGTTTGTACTCCGGGATCTCCTAGTTTCTTAGGTATTCCACCCTTAAAAGTGTAATTAGCAAGCAAGATGGAAATTTCAGCTTCCGGTATCTTTCTTTTATTAGTAACAATATCTTTCATATATTTAGCATAAGGATTCATTTTAAGCATATCAGTCAAACGCATACGCAAAAAGATAGGTCTAATCATTTCAGCAAAGCGCTCAAAATCCTCATCATCCTTTTTCTTGGATGGTTTAGGAGGAAAAGGCATGGGTTTATGAACCCATGGTTCTCTTTCTTTACCGTGCTTCCTAGCAACAAAGTCTCTCTTATCATAACGTTGATTCTTTGATTGTGGGTTATCAAGATCAACAACAGGTTCAATCACTACTTCATTGTCATTACTAGGTTGAGCATCAATATGAACATAATTATTAACATTATCACTAGGTTTATGCTCATTACCAGATTGTGTTTCAGCATCAGAAATATCATTGGGACTCTCAGGTGTGTCAATAACAGGTTCACTAGAAGCATGCAAAGTCCTATCATTTTTCTTTCTCTTCCTTTTAGAAGGACTAGGTACATCAATATTATTTCTCTGAGAATCTTGCTCAATTATCTTAGGATGGCCTTCAGGATACAAAGGTTCCTGAGTCATTTTACCAATTCTAGTAGCCACTCTAACAGCAAAATCATTATTTTTACTATTCAATTCATTGAGCAAATCATTCTGAGCTTTAAGTACTTGTTCTACTTGAGTGGTAATCATAGAAGCATGTTTACTAATAAGTTTTAGTTCACCTTTAACATTGGCCATATAATCACTCAAGTGTTCAATCATATAAGCATTATGTTTCAATTGTCTACCAACATAAGCATTAAAATCTTCTTGCTTAACCATAAAGTTGTCAAAATCATCTAAGCATTGGCTAGCAAACTTAGTAGGAGGGATTTCAGCTTTATCATATCTATAGAGAGAATTTACCTTTACTACCTGTGTCGGGTTATCAAGACCATGTACTTCTTCAACAGGCGGTAAATTAAGACCATGTATTTATTCAATAGGAGGTAAATTCTTAACATCTTCAGCTTTAATGCCTTTTTCTTTCATAGATTTCTTTGCCTCTTGCATATCTTCAGGACTGAGAAATAGAATATCCTTTTTCTTTGGAGTTGGCTTAGGAGTTGGTTCAGGAATTGGATCAGGGATTGGATCAGGAGTCTAATTATTTTCATTATTCAACATATTGTTCAATAGAATTTCAACTTCATCTGGTGTTCTTTCCCCGAAAACACAACCAGCACAACTATCCAGGTGGTCTCTGGAAGCATCGGTTAGTCCATTATAAAAGATATCAAGTATTTCATTTTTCTTAAGAAGATGATCAGGCAAAGCATTAAGTAATTGGAGAAGCCTCCCCCAAGCTTGTGGGAGACTCTCTTCTTCAATTTGCACAAAATTATATATTTCCCTTAAAGCAGCTTGTTTCTTATGAGCGGAGAAATATTTAGCAGAGAAGTAATAAATCATATCCTGGGGACTACGCACACAACCAGGATCAAGAGAATTAAACCATGTCTTAGCATCACCCTTTAATGAGAACGGAAATAATTTAAGGATATAATAATACCGTGTTTTCTCATCATTAGTGAACAGGGTGGCTATATCATTTAATTTAGTAAGATGTGCCACAACAGTTTCAGATTCATAGCCATAGAAAGGATCAGATTCAACCAAAGTAATTATATTAGGGTCGATAGAGAATTCATAATCCTTATCAGTAACAAAGATAGGTGAAGTAGCATAAGCAGGATCATATTTCATTCTAGCATTCAAAGTTTTTTTGTTTTAGCTTAGCTAAAAGCTTCTTAAGATCACTCCTATCATTGCAAGCAAGAAAGTCCCTAGCAGTTTCTTCATCCATAACATAACCTTCAGGAACAACAGACAATTCATATCTAGGGGGAGAATCTTCATCATCACTTTCATCAATATTACCAGTTTCAATAATTTCATGCTCTCTAGCCCTAGCAAGTTGTTCATCAAGAAATTCACCAAGTGGCACAGTAGTATCAAGCATAGAAGTAGTTTCATCATAAGTATCATGCATAGCAGAACTGGCATCATCAATAACATGCGACATATCAGAATTAATAGCAGAAGCAGGTCTAGGTGTCGCAAGCTTACTCAAACAGAAGGTGAATCAAGTGCAGAGCTAGATGGCAGTTCCTTACCTCCCCTTGTAGTTGAGGGATAAATCTTGGTTCTTGGATCTTTCAAGTTCTTCATAATGATAAGCAGATATAAATCCCAAGTGACTCAAAGAATAGAGCTATGCTCCCCGGCAATGGCGCCAGAAAATAGTCTTAATAACCCACAAGTATAGGGGATCACAACAGTTTTCAAGGGTAGAGTATTCAACCCAAATTTATTGATTCCGCACAAGCGGATCCAAAGAATATTCTCAAGTATTAGCAGTTGAGTTGTCAATTTAACCACACCTGGAAACTTAATATCTGTAGCAAAGTGTTTAGTAGCAAAGTAATATGATAGTAGTGGTAACAGTGGTAAAAGGTAACAGTAGAAAAAGTATTTTTTTTTTGGTGTTTTGTAGTGATGATAACAATAGCAACGGAAAAGTAAGTAAGCGAAGAACAATATATGGAAAGCTCGTAGGCAATGGATCGGTGATAGAGAATTATGCCGGATGCCGTTCATCATGTAACAGTCATAACATAGGGTGACACAAAACTAGCTCCAATTCATCAATGTAATGTAGGCATGTATTCCGAATATAGTCATACGTGCTTATGGAAAGAACTTGCATGACATCTTTTGTCCTACCCTCCCGTGGCAGCGGGGTCCTATTGGAAACTAAGGGATATTAAGGCCTCCTTTTAATAGAGTACCAGAACAAAGCATTAACACATAGTGAATACATGAACTCCTCAAACTACGGTCATCACCAGGAGTGGTCCCGATTATTGTCACTTCAGGGTTGCCGGATCATAGCACATAGTAGCTGACTATAGACTTGCAAGATAGGATCAAGAACTCTCATATATTGATGAAAACATAATAGGTTCAGATCTGAAATCATGGCACTCGGGCCCTAGTGAAAAGCATTAAGCATAGCAAAGTCATAGCAACATCAATCTCAGAACATAATGGATACTAGGGATCAAACCCTAACAAAACTAACTCGATTACATGATAAATCTCATCCAACCCATCACCGTCCAGCAAGCCTACGATGGAATTACTCACGCACAGCGGTGAGCATCATGAAATTAGTGATGGAGGATGGTTGATGATGACGATGGCGACGACCCCTCTCCGGAGCCCCGAACGTACTCCAGATCAGCCCTCCTGAGAGAGTTTAGGGCTTGGTGGCGGCTCCGTATCGTAAAACACGATGAATATATGGAGTCAAGGTTGAGGTCGGTGAAGCATCAGGGGGGCACGCCAAGGGGGGTAGGGCGCGCCCCCCACCCTCGTGGATAGGTGGTGGGCCCCCTGACGTGGATCTTTCTTCCAGTATTTTGTATATATTCCAAAATAATTCTCCGTCGATTTTCAGGTCATTCCGAGAACTTTTATTTCTGCACAAAAATAACACCATGGAAATTCTGCTGAAAACAACGTCAGTCCGGGTTAGTTCCATTCAAATCATGCAAGTTAGAGTCCAAAACAAGGGCAAAAGTGTTTGGGAAAGTAGATACGATGGAGATGTATCAGCCCTCCTGGGACCCAGGCTGGGGTCGTGCGCGATCGGGCGAGGCATCGAAACCCAATCATTTCCGTAGGTATGTACATCCCACACGGTGAATCCCAGAGATTATTTCCGTAGGTATGTACATCCCACACGGTGAATCCTAACGCAAATAGTTCGCTGCCGGAAGCCGTGTGTGATTGTTAGTTGATCGAACACGCCTACTTTCTAGAAACCGTGCGGGTTGTTTGAGTTCATCGCCCACGGTGCTGTTTGAGTAACTGTTTGCAATAGAAAACCCCAATAAGCAGGGTAATTAGCCTATTATTGATAATCCATGTACTAATCAAAGTGATATTTCTTATAAAACACGCCAGATATTTCATATCCGTATAAAAGCAACCAAGATTTCATAATTGAAGTACATCAGATAGCTTCGGCACTCAGTTACACCATTACCCAATAGCACCAAGTTTCACATGTAGCATCAAAAACCTTTGGAAAGTAGCATCATACACGGTACATAGACAGATGAATCTCATCTGGGAAACTGCAGAAGCGGAAGGCAAATATTGAGCCTTCAGTGATGTTGAATGTCCTTGCAACTTTAGGCCAGTGGCTATGGATAATTGCCCGCCCAACCTTCGTCCTCTTCAGCAAGACTTAAACATTGTACCATGGGTGTTGAATGAATACCTTCCTTTCCTCTTGATCATGCATGTGGTTTGAGAGGTAATCATCGGTGAACTGCTTTGAAAAGTACTGAAAACAAAGGTATGCATAAATCGTTGTTGTAAATTTTGAAACGGCGCAAGGGGTAAAAACAAGGTAAAAGAGTTGGTACCATCCTATAGTTGACCGATGTTTTCTTCATTGTGCAAACAAAGATCTTGTTGTTATTCGTCACAAGTTTCTTCATACTAACAATCTTTCTGAGTTTCTTGACTTGACTGATATTCATGGACATCTCATTTCCCCATATGCAAAATGGGTTAAACAGTGGGTCTAAGCCTCTGACAGCAGGACCTACATGTGCAAGACCAAATTGTAAGAAACCTAAATATTAGAATGATTCCTGCACTGCACAATAATGTGCTATTAGCCAAAGGACCCTGCTTGAACAAACCTCGATGGTAAACCGTAGTGTCTCCCATTGTTTCCCTGCAACACACATAAGGAAGATCTTGATCAGGTTAACTGAGAGTTGCCATACTATCAGTAGAATATGTATTGAGAATAGCCAAATTCGATTAGTGTCACATGCATAACAATACAAAATTGTACCCACAACAAATGAAAATCAAATTGCAGAACTGAACTAAACAGTTAATTAGACAGCAAACCAAATGAACCAAAATAGTTAACTGGGACGACATTGCAGAATAGAAACATGTACTAGAAGATAAGATAGTTAACAAAACAAAGAATGCTTGAGAATAGTACTACGAAATGTAGCAATTGTTGGACCAAAGTGTTAATTGAACATTACATTTCAGAGGACCAAACTGTTAACTGAACATCAGATTGCATATTAACATTATAGAGGACAAATCACTAGAAGGCACTGGTTGTGGCCTCAAGAAAACATCATGAACTATATTTTAAAGTAGACAACCGCGCAGCGGTGTCGACGGTGGCCTCGAAGACAAGGTGCTCCTCCAAGATCTAGCGTCCGACACGCATGTCAGCCATAGCGACCTCGTTCGCGCGTGCGGCCACATGCTTCTTAGCTCCACGTTATACTGCGTGTAAAATGGTTGTGGGCGGCGCTTAATTGGAGGAGGGGGCAGTGATTTCGGTGGAAGGTGTCGATCCATCAGTAGGGGCATGTGGGACGGGAAAGGAGGAGGATGGTATGGGTGGGGTGTGGATTACCTGACCATATCGATGAGGCCGCGCAGCAAGAAGAAGGGTTGGTGGCGAGGATGCCGCACAGCAAGAAGAAGGTTTGTCGGCGAGGAGGCGGCGCTGCAAGAAGAAGGGTCGCCGACGAGGAGGAGGCGCTGCAAGAAGAAGGGTAGCCGGTGAGGAGGCGGTGCTTGATATGTCTCCGTCGTATCTATAATTTTTTATTGTTCCATGCTAATATTATTCAACTTTCATATACTTTTGGCAACATTTTATACTATTTTTTGGACTAACATATTGATCCAGTGCCCAGTGCCAGTTCCTGTTTATTGCATGTTTTTTTGTTTCGCAGAATATCCATATCAAACGGAGTCCAAACGGGATAAAAACTAACGGAGATTTTTTTGGAATATATATGATTTTTGGGAAGAAAAATCCACGCGAGACGGTGCCCGAGGTGGCCATGAGGCAGGGGGCGCGCCCCTGACCCTCGTGGGCCACCCGTAAGGTGGTTGATGCCTTCTTTAGCCGCAAGAAAGCTAATATCCAGATAGAGATCATGTCAAAATTTCAGCCCAATTGGAGTTACAGATCCCCGGGAATATAAGAAACGGTGAAAGGGAAGAATCTGAGAACGCAGAAACAGAGAGAGACAGAGAGACAGATCCAATCTCAGAGGGGATCTCGCCCCTCCCGAGCCATGGAGGCCATGGACCAGAGGGGAAACCCTTCTCCCATCTAGGGAGGAGGTCAAGGAAGAAGAAGAAGGAGGGGGGCTCTCTCCCCCTCGCTTCCGGTGGCACCGGAGTGCCACCGGGGGCCATCATCATCACCGCGATCTACACCAACACCTCCGCCATCTTCACCAACATCTCCATCACCTTCCCCCCTCTATCTACAGTGGTCCACTCTCCCGCAACCCGCTGTACCCTCTACTTGAACATGGTGCTTTATTCTTCATATTATTATCCAATGATGTGTTACCATCCTATGATGTCTGAGTAGATTTTTGTTGTCCTATCGGTGGTTGACGAATTTCTATGATTGATTTAATTTGCTTGTGGTTATGTTGCTGTCCTTTGGTGCCCATCATATGAGAGCGCGCGTGGCTCACACCATAGGGTTAGTTGTATGTTGATAGGACTATGTATTGGAGGGCAAGAGTGACAGTAGCTTCAACCTAGCATAGAAATTGATGCATACGAGATTGAAGGGGGACCAATATATCTTAATGCTATGGTTGGGTTTTACCTTAATGAACGTTAGTAGTTGTGGATGCTTGCTAATAGTTCCAATCATAAGTGCATAGAATTCCAAGTCAGGGATGACATGCTAGAAGTGGCCTCTCCCACATAATACTTGCTATCGGTCTAGTAAAGTAGTCAATTTCTTAGGGGCAATTTCACAACTCCTACCACCACTTTTCCACACTCACTATATTTACTTTATTGTTTCTTTATCTAAACAGCCCCTACTTTTTATTTACATACTCTTTATTATCTTGCAAACCTATCCAACAACACCTACAAAGTACTTCTAGTTTCATACTTGTTCTAGGTAAAGCGAACGTCAAGCATGCGTAGAGTTGTATCGGTGGTCGATAGAACTTGAGGGAATATTTGTTCTACCTTTAGCTCCTCGTTGGGTTCAACACTCTTACTTATCGAAAACTGTTGCGATCCCCTATACTTGTGGGTTATCAAGACCTTTTTCTGGCCCCGCTGCCGGGGAGCAATAGCGTGGGGTGAATATTCTCGTGTGTGCTTGTTTGCTTTATCACTAAGTAATTTTTATTTGATGTTCTTAGTTGTTCTCTATCTTTAGTTATGGATATGGAACACGAAATACCAAAAAAATTAGGTGTACTTGCTACTCATGGAGATGGGGAACCTCCTAAAACCCTCGATGCTGGTTATGTGAAAAATATTATGTACTACTTTAATAATCCTGAGAAAACCCCATTCAATTATGTAATGGGAGTAACGTTGGATCAACGTGAATACTTTAGGTATTACCGCTTGACACAAAAAGGGAAACTATTATGGGATCAAATTCATATATTGAATTGGTATGCTAGGCAACTATGCTTGAGATATGATTATACTTGTTGCTCTAAGGTGAAGGCTCCACACCTTCCCTTTTCATGTGAATTTAATGATAATGAAACCTTAGCTTCTTATGCTAATGGTATATATGATTACTATGATGTGGAACAAATAGAAGAATTTGTTGCTTTTAAGGGTGCTTATGAAATTGAATCTTTGTTTGAAAAGCATGAAGCTTATGATGATGATGTTTATAGGCCTGAAAATTTAGCTATCTTAAAATATTGCTATGATAATTATGAATATAATCCCTATATTAATGCGCTTATTGAGAAAGTCTCCGTTGTACAAGAACAGACTAATATTTTGTAGGAGTCTATGGAAGAAGGAAATGATGAAAATGTGAGCTCATTGGATGAAAAAGATGAGGAGGAGAGCGAAGAACAAAAGGAGGAAGAGAGGATTAGATACCCGTGCCCACCTTCTAATGAGAGTAACTCTTCAACTCATACATTGTTTAATTTCCCTTCATGCTTACCGGAGGATGATTGCTATGATGATTGTTATGATCCCGTTGATTCTTTTGAAATATCCCTTTTTGATGATGCTTGCTATGCTTGTGGGCAAGATGACAATATGAATTATGCTTATGGAGATGAACTTGCTATAGTTCCTTATGTTAAACATGCAATTGTTGCTATTGCACCCACACATGATAGTCCTATTATCTTTTTGAATTCTCCAAACTACACTATATCGGAGAAGTTTGCTCTTATTAAGGAATATATTGATGGGTTGCCTTTTACCGTTGCACATGATGATTTTGATGAATATAATATGCATGTGATTGCTGCTCCTACTTGCAATTATTATGAGAGAGGAACTATATCTCCACCTCTCTATGTTTCCAATATGATAAAATTGCAAGAAACTATTTATACTATGCATTGGCCTTTACTATGTGTGCATGAATTGTTCTTTTATGACATGCCGATGCATAGGAAGAGAGTTAGACTTAGTTGTTGCATGATATATGTTACTTTGTGCTCACTACTAAATTACAAATCATTGTTAATTAAAATTGGCTTTGATAGACCTTGGGATCCGGGTGGATTCATTACTTGAGCACTATATGCCTAGCTTAATGGCTTTAAAGAAAGCGTTGCCAGGGAGACAACCCGGAAGTTTTAGGGAGTCATTTATTTCTGTTGAGTGCTTTCATATAGTTTAAAAACAACAAAAATAAAGAGGGGAACCCAAAACTTTTTCAAAAAGGAAAGCGAAAGTGAGAAAGACAAGCATTGTTGAAGTGGGAGCTAGCCTTGAACTTTGTTCATGCTCACGGAAACTTTGTGAATCTTGATTACATAAACTTTTCAATAAAAATAATTATCCCCTTGTACAATTCCATTGTATTATAAAAATAATGTGCCAAGGTTTGCCTTTAGGATGTTTACATTTGCTTGATGGTTTGTACGGTGCAGGACAGAAACTTTGGCTGTAGTGCGCGATTTTACATTTTTAGCTGGAATGTCAAATGGTTCTGATTATTTTTGCACTGTCTTACTATACAGATTGTTTATTTTTCCTAATTTTGGTACAATTGTTCAAGTAACAGAAGTATGGTCTAATGTTCACATTATTACAGACTGTTCTGTTTTAGACAAATTCTGTTTTTGATGCATAGTTTGCTTGTTTTGATGAAACTATCAATTTATATTAGTGGATTAAGACATGAAAAAGTTATATTACAGTAGACACAATGCAAAAACAAAATATGAATTGGTTTGCAACAGTACTTAGAGTAGTGATTTGCTTTATTATACTAACGGATCTTACCGAGTTTTCTGTCGAAGTTTTGTGTGGATGAAGTGTTCGATGATCGAGAAGATCTCGATGTGAGAAGAAGGAAGAGAGGCAAGAGCTCAAGCTTGGGGATGCCCGAGGCACCCCAAGTAAATATTGAAGGAGACTCAAGCATCTAAGCATGGGGATGCCCCGGAAGGCATCCCCTCTTTCTTGAACAAGTATCAGTATGTTTTCAGATTTGTTTCATTCATGTGATATGTGCAGATCTTGGAGCGTCTTTTGCATTTAGTTTTCATTTTTATTTTATGCACCATGCTGGTATGAGATAGTCCTTGGTTGATTTATAGAATTCTCACTGCACTTCACTTATATCTTTTGAGTATGGCTTTATAGAATGCTTCATGTGCTTCGCTTATATCATTTGAAGTTTGGATTGCCTGTTTCTCTTCACATAGGAAACCGCCATTTGTAGAATGCTCTTTTGCTTCACTTACATTTGTTAGAGCGTGAGCACATCTTTTGTAGAAAGAATTAAACTCTCTTGCTTCACTTATATCTATTTAGAGAGATGATAGGAATTGGTCATTCACATGGTTAGTCATAAAATCCTACATAAAACTTGTAGATCACTGAATATGATATGTTTGGTTCCTTGCAATAGTTTTGCGATATAAAGATGGTGATATTAGAGTCATGCTAGTGGGTAGTTGTGGATTAGTAGAAATACTTGTGTTGAGGTTTGTGATTCCCGTAGCATGCACGTATGGTGAACCGTTATGTAACGAAGTCGGAGCATGATTTATTTATTGATTGTCTTCCTTATGAGTGGCGGTCGGGGACGAGCGATGGTCTTTTCCTACCAATCTATCCCCCTAGGAGCATGCACGTAGTACTTTGTTTCGATGACTAATAGATTTTTGCAATAAGTATGTGAGTTCTTTATGACTAATGTTGAGTCCATGGATTATACGCACTCTCACCCTTCCACCATGCTAGCCTCTCTAGTACCGTGCAACTTTCGCTGGTACCATAAACCCACCATATACCTTCCTCAAAACAGCCACCATACCTACCTGTCATGGCATTTCCATAGCCATTCTGAGATATATTGCCATGCAACTTCCATCATCATCATATGCATGACTTGAGCATTCATTGTCATATTGCTTTGCATGATCATAAGATAGCTAGCATGATGTTTTCATGGCTTGTCCATTTTTGATGTCATTGCTATGCTAGATCATTGCACATCCCGGTACACCGCCGGAGGCATTCATATAGAGTCATATCTTTGTTCTAGTATCGAGTTGTAATATTGAGTTGTAAGTAAATAAAAGTGTGATGATCATCATTATTAGAGCATTGCCCCAGTGAGGAAAGGATGATGGAGACTATGATTCCCCCATAAGTCGGGATGAGACTCCGGACTTAAAAAATAAATAAAAGAGGCCAAAGAAGACCAAATAAAAAGAGGCCAAAGAAGCCCACCAAAAAATATATATATATAAACAAAAAATGAGAGAAAAAGAGAGAAGGGGCAGTGCTACTATCCTTTTTCCACACTTGTGCTTCAAAGTAGCACCATGTTCTTCATATATAGAGTCTCTTGAGTTATCACTTTCATATACTAGTGGGAATTTTCATTATAGAACTCGGCTTGTATATTCCGATGATGGGCTTCCTCAAATGCCCGAGGTCTTCATGAGCAAGCAAGTTGAATGCACACCCACTTAGTTTCAGTTGGAGCTTCCATACACTTATAGCTCTAGTGCATCCGTTGCATGGCAATCCCTACTCACTCACATTGATATATATTGTTGGGCATCTCCATAGCCCGTTGATACGCCTAGTTGATGTGAGACTATCTTCTCCTTTTTGTCTTTTCCACAACCACCATTCTATTCCACCCATAGTGCTATATCCATGGCTCACGCTCATGTATTGCGTGAAAGTTGAAAAGGTTTGAGAGCGTCAAAAGTATGAAACAATTGTTTGGCTTGTCATCGGGGTTGTGCATGATGTGAATATTTTGTGTGGTGAAGATGGATCATAGCTAGATTATATGATTTTGTAGGGATAACTTTCTTTGGCCATGTTATTTTGAAAAGACATGATTGCTTTATTAGTAGGCTTGAAGTATTATTGTTTTTATGTCAAATGATAGATTATTGCTTTGAATCACTCGTATCTTAATATTCATGCCATGATTAGATATGTGATCAAGATTATGCTAGCTAGCATCCCACATCAAAAATTATCTTTTTTATCATTTACCTACTCGAGGACAAGCAGGAATTAAGCTTGGGGATGCGGATACGTCTCCGTCGTATCTATAATTTTTGATTGTTCCATGCCAATATTATTCAACTTTCATATACTTTTGGCAACTTTTTATACTATTTTTGGGACTAACATATTGATCCAGTGCCCAGTGCCAGTTCCTGTTTATTGCATGTTTTTTTTGTTTCGCAGAATATCCATGTCAAATGGAGTCCAAACGGGATAAAAACTGACGGAGATTTTTTTTTTGGAATATATATGATTTTGGGGAAGAAAAATCCACGCGAGACGGTGCCCGAGGTGGCCACGAGGCAGGGGGCACGCCTGCCCCCCTGGGCGCGCCCCTGACCCTCATGGGCCACCCGTAAGGCAGTTGCTGCCCTTCTTTTGCCGCAAGAAAGCTAATATCCGGATAGAGATCATGTCAAAGTTTTAGCCCAATCGGAGTTACGGATCCCCAGGAATATAAGAAACGGTGAAAGGGAAGAATCTGAGAACGCAGAAACAAAGAGAGACAGAGAGACAGATCCAATCTCGGAGGGGCTCTCGCCCCTCCCGTGTCATGGAGGCCATGGACCAGAGGGGAAACCCTTCTCCCATCTAGGGAGGAGGTCAAGGAAGAAGAAGAAGGAGGGGGCTCTCTCCCCCTCACTTCTGGTGGCACCGGAGTGCCACCGGGGGCCATCATCATCACCGCGATCTACACCAACACCTCCGCCATCTTCACCAACATCTCCATCACCTTCCCCCTCTATCTACAGCGGTCCACTCTCCCGCAACCCGATGTACCCTCTACTTGAACATGGTGCTTTATGCTTCATATTATTATCCAATGATGTGTTGCCATCCTATGATGTCTGCGTAGATTTTCGTTGTCCTATTGGTGGTTGATGAATTGCTATGATTGATTTAATTTGCTTGTGGTTATGTTGCTGTCCTTTGGTGCCCATCATATGAGCGCGCGCGTGGATCACACCATAGGGTTAGTTGTATGTTGATAGGACTATGTATTGGAGGGCAAGAGTGACAGAAGCTTCAACCTAGCATAGAAATTGATGCATACGGGATTAAAGGGGGACCAATATATCTTAATGTTATGGTTGGGTTTTACCTTAATGAACATTAGTAGTTGCAGATGCTTGCTAATAGTTACAATCATAACTGCATAGAATTCCAAGTCAGGGATGACATGCTAGCAGTGACCTCTCCCACATAATACTTGCTATTGGTCTAGTAAAGTAGTCAATTGCTTAGGGGCAATTTCACAACTCCTACCACCACTTTTCCACACTCGCTATATTTACTTTATTGTTTCTTTATCTAAACAGCCCTACTTTTTATTTACGTACTCTTTATTATCTTGCAAACCTATCCAACAACACCTACAAAGTACTTCTAGTTTCATACTTGTTCTAGGTAAAGCGAACGTCAAGCATTCGTAGAGTTGTATCGGTGGTCGATAGAACTTGAGGGAATATTTGTTCTGCCTTTAGCTCCTCGTTGGGTTCGACACTCTTACTTATCAAAAACTGTTGCGATCCCCTATACTTGTGGGTTATCAGCGCTACAAGAAGAAGGGTCGCCGGCGAGGAGGTTGAGCTGCCAGTAAGCAGCAGTGAAGGTTTGAACTTGGAAAGCAAGGAGGAATAGTGGAAATGTGGCTTTTGGTAGGAGGGAGGGGGCGGGGAGATAGATATTTCCGCGGTAGCAAAAAAAAATTCGCTCGGTGCCGCGAGAAACTGATGCACAAGTGTGGTTCAAGCGGGGGCGGTGGACTGTAGACGACGAAGCTTCCTGTGTAAGCCAGATAAGACGGTGCGCCAAGATATTTTATATCGCATCCCACACGATTCTTTCTAGTAAACTGTTTGTGGTATACCTGATTTTTTTCATTATGTTTTGAAAGACAAAATGGTGTTACGGAGGGAAAGGATGGTGTTTGAATTGCTAGAACATTTACATACAGTGAACATGCAAGTAGTACATGAGTGTCGTGTTTAAATTTGGAATTATTCCGGGTTCGTTGGCATTTTTATGCATTAATTGAGTTTTTGGGCATTTAATGTGCATAATTCAAATTTGAACTACCAGCACATGCTCCAATGAACCAAAGTTTGCTGGAAAATCACATGTGTGTCTTTGGATGAATTTATAGGTCACACGCAAGAAATGGGAATAAAATTCAAACATCTGGGTGTCGTGGCTCAGCCGAAATGATTGAAAAACTTGGTTTTTTAATTCCTATAAATCCAAAACACGGCTGAAAATCATGAAACTTGGCATGGTGTCATTACATGGCACCAACATGCTGCAGTAAATTTTTTGGCCGAATTGGGACAAGCTTTAGTGTAAGCTTCTTGCAAATCGGATCTTCCCTCAAGAAGGCTCCTGGTTCCGAGAGGGAACGTGTCACCTCCATGTGCGAAACGACATACGTACACTGCCTTCTCCCGCCTTAATTTTTTTAGACAGGAAGATTAGACCAAATAGAAGTATCGTGCTAAATTTTGGAATTATTCCATGTTCGTTTGGCCTTTTTATACATTAATTGAGTTTCTGCCCATTTAATATGTATAATTCAAATTTCAACTACAAGCACGTGCTCCAGTGCACCAAAGTTGTTTGAAAAATCACATGTGTGTCCTTGGGTGAATTTCTAGGTCCCATGCAAGAGATGTGAGTGAAATTCAAACATCTGGGCGTCGTGGCTCGGCCGGAAAGATTGAGAAACTTCTGTTTTTAATTCCTGTAATTCCAAAACACGCCTGAAAATCACGAAACTTGTCATGGTCTCATGACATGGCACCAACCTGCTACGGTAATATTTTTGGCCGAATTGGGACAAGCTTTGGTGTAGTCTTCTTGCAAACCAGAGCTTCCCTCAAGAAGGCTCGTGGTTCTGAGAGGGAACGTGTCACCTCCGTGTGCAAAACGACATACGTACACTGCCTTCTCCCGCCTTAATTTTTTTACACAGCCAGACTAGACCAAATGGAAGTACCGTGCTAAATTTTGGAATTATTCCGGGTCCATTTGGCCTTTTTATACATTAATTGACTTTCTGGGCATTTAATGTGCATAATTCAAATTTGAACTACAAGCACAGGCTCCAGTGCACCAAAGTTGTTTGAAAATCACATGTGTGTCCTTGGGTGAATTTCTAGGTCCCATGCAAGAGATGGGACTGAAATTCAAACATCTGGGCGTCGTGGCTCGACTAGTAAGATTGACAAACTTGGTTTTTTAATTCCTATAATTCCAAAACATGCCTGAAAATCATGAAACTTGGCATGGTGTCATGACATGGCACCAACATGTTGCGGTAATTTTTTGGCCGAATTGGGACAAGCTTTGATGTAAGCTTCTTGCATAACGGAGCTTCCCTCAAGAAGGCTCGTGGTTCCGAGAGGGAACGTGTCACCTCCGTGTGTGAAACGACATACGTACACTGCCTTCTCTCGCCTTAATTTTTTACATAGTCAAATTAGACCAAATAGAAGTACCGTGCTAAATTTTGGAATTATTCCGGGGTCGTTTCACCTTTTTTAAACATTAATTGAGTTTCTGGGCATTTAATGTGCATAATTCAAATTTGAAATACAAGCACATGCTCCAGTGCACCAAAGTTGTTTGAAAAATCACATGTGTGTCCTTGGGTGAATTTCTAGGTCCCATGCAAGAGATTGGAGTGAAATTCAAACATTTGGGCGTCATGGCTCGGCCGGAAAGATTGAGAAACTTGGTTTTTTAATTCTTGTAATTCCAAAACACGCCTGAAATCATGAAACTTGGCATGGTGTCATGACATGGCACCAACATGTTGCGGTATTTTTTTGGCCGAATTGGGACAAGCTTTGGTGTAAGCTTCTTGCAAACCGGAGCTTCCCTCAAGAAGGCTCGTGGTTCCGAAAGGGAACGTGTCACCTCCGTGTGCGAAACGACATACGTACACTGCCTTCTCCCACCTTAATTTTTTTACATAGCTAGATTAGACCAAATAGAAGTACCGTGCTAAATTTTGGAATTATTCTGGGTTCGTTTGGCCTTTTCATACATTAATTGAGTTTCTGGGCATTTAATGTGCATAATTCAAATTTGAACTACAAGTACATGCTCCAGTGCATCAAAGTTGTTTGAAAAATCACATGTGTGTCCTTGGCTGAATTTCTAGGTCCCATGCAAGAGATGGGAGTGAAATTCAAACATCTGGGAGTCGTGGCTCGGTCAGAAAGATTGAGAAACTTGGTTTTTTAATTCATGTAATTCCAAAACACGCCTGAAAATCATGAAACTTGGCATGGTCTCATGACATGGCACCAACATGTTGTGATAATTTTTCTGTCCAATTTGTGAAGGCGGACACATTAACAATCAACAAAGTCATTTTGGAACAAGTGCTGTCACATTACAAATAGGAAATGCAAGTATTATTGAAACCATGGGCGTTCGACTTACCAATTACATGCGGCCACGTGTTCCCTTTTTTTATTGGCTAGGAGGTGTCGTGCGGGGTTGCTATTTGAGTAAGGGAGGCGTGCGATCAGACCCCTGAGCGTGCTCATCGGGAGGAGAGCCCTTTTGACTGCTACCCACCGCGCACCTCCCTCCTAACGTCTCCATTAATGGCGCCCGAGGTCAAAATTTACTGACGGTTATAAGTGCGGCACTATTCTCGGAAGGCGTGACGTGGGCACGTACGCCTTCTTGGCCGCGTACGTGGTGTTTGCACCATAGGGTGCACCGCAATAGGAAATGTCAGCACCATCACGCACGGTTCTTTTAATTAGAATGTGTGTGCCCGTCTAGCTCACACACGTTGATCTATCTAACTGTTTCAGTTTGTTGTGGCTAATCACAAACAGTTCATCCATGTGAAGTGTATGCCATCAATCGCAGACACTTTGATCTGGCTGACCTGTTTCTGTTCTAATGCCTAATCACAAATAGTTAATCCTTATAAAGCATATGCCCTCAATCACACACACCTTGATCTGGCTGACCGTTTCTTTTGTGTTGCCTAATCACAAACAGTTCATCCGAGTGAACCGTATGTTGTGTATCGCACACGCCTTCATCTGGCTACCCGTTTCTTTTGTTCCTCCTCATCGCAAATAGTTAATTGAACTGAACTATATGCCCTTCATCGCACACGAAACTAAAACCTGAACCGTGTTTGATGCATCCGTCATCGCAAACGTTTTACACATTTCTGACGGTTTTCATACAGCACCGTTTGCGACTATTGCATCACACACAGTTTCTCGAAGGGTCTCTGATCGTAGTATCGCGTTAGCAACATCCTGCAGTAGTGTGATCATAAACTCAAAGTTCATCGATCCCAACAAACACACCGCAAAAGAGTTACATCATATGGATCTCCAAGATACCATTGTATTGAGAATCAAGAGAGAGAGAGATGAAGCCATCTAGCTACTAACTACGGACCCGAAGGTCTACAAAGAACTACTCACGCATCATCGGAGGGGCACCAATGGAGGTGGTGAACCCCATTTGAGATGGTGTCTAGATTGGATCTGGTGGTTCTGGACTATGCGGTGGCTGGATGAATATTTCGTCGACTCCCCTAGGGCTCTGGAAATATTGGGGTATTTCTAGAGCAAAGAGGCGGTCCAGGGGGCACCCGAGGTGGGCACAACCCACCAGGGCGCGCTTGGGCCTCCTGGCACGCCCTAGTGGGTTGTGCCTCCCTCGAGGCACCCCTAGGTGCAGCCAGGGCCCGTTGTGTTCCTTTTGGCCCATAAAAATTCTCCATCAAGTTTCGTGGCATTTGGACTCCGTTTGATATTGATTTTCTGCGATGTAAAAAACATGGAAAAACAACAACTGGCACTTGGCATTATGTCAATAGGTTAGTACTAAAAAGGATATAAAATGATTATAAAACATCCAAGATTGATAATATAACAACATTGCACAATAAAAAATTATAGATACGTTGAAGACGTATCAGCATCCCCAAGCTTAACTCCTACTCGTCCTCGAGTAGGGAAGTGATAAAAACAGAATTTTTGATGTGGAATGTTGCCTAACATGTCATATCATATTTCTTTCTTTATAGCATGGACATTTGGACTTTTATATTATTCAAAGCAATAGTCTAGTTTTGACATGATAATTTAAATAGTCAAGCATATCAACACGCAACCATGTCTTTCAAAATATCAACGCTAAAATAAGTTATCCCTAGCCCGTCATGCTCAACCATTGATCCATTCATGAAACACACTCGCATATTAGCTATTTCCAATACTCAAGTACGATCATATTGCCTCCTAGTTGGTGCTTTTATAAGAGAAGATGGAGACTCAAATTCAAAAAAAATGCATAAAGTAAAAGATAGGCCCTTCGCAGAGGGAAGTAGGGATTTGTAGAGGTGCCGGAGCTCAAAGCAAAAAACTTAGAGATAAAAACATTTTGGGAGGTGTATCCATCCCACCAATGAAAACGACTTAGAGTTCCCAATACTTTTCATGCTTAGATATATCATAGGCGGTTCCCAAACAGAAAATATAGTTTATTCCTTTTTCCACCATACTTTCACTTTCCATGGCTAGCCGTATCCACGGTTGCCCTCCATACCAACACTTCCCAAGGAATTTATTATTTGACAACATAAAGTAAATTCATTTTTGCATTTCGGGACTGGGCATCCCAAATACCTTTGCCTTACTCTCGTGCAATGACAAGTGAATAAACACTCATCTTGAGAATAACACATCTAGCATGGAAAATATTGGCCACCCCTCACCGCTCCGCGAGCGAAACAAACACGCAAAAGAGAAGTTTATTTTTGAAAATTAGAGATGGCACATGCAAATTTGCTTAGAACAGCAAAATGATACCGGTAGGTAGATATAGTGGACTCATGTGGCAAAACTGGGATAAAGGTTTTTGGATGCACAAGTAGTGATCATACTTAGTGCGAAATGAAGGCTAGCAAAAGATTGGGAAGCGACCAACTAAGAAACAAATAATCTCATAAGCGAGCATTAAGCGTAACTAACACCAAATAATGCACCACAGGTAGGATATAATTTCATTGCATAATTATTGACTTTCTTTCTTGCATAGGGAATCACAAACCTTAACACCGATATTCTTACTAAAGCATAATTACTCATCAAGATGACTCACATATCACATCATCATATCTCAAAACTATTACTAAGAATCAAGTTTATTTTGTCCAATGATCTTCATGACAGTTTTTATTATATCCTTCTTGGATATCTATCACTTTGGAACTAATTTTCATATGTTGCTTTCGACAAGCTCAAACAAATATAAGTGAAGATCATGAGCATAATATTTCTTTCTCTCAAATTAATTTAAGTGAAGCAAGAGAGAATTTCTTGAAAATTTTACTAACTCTCAAATAAATCTAAGTGAAGCAAGAGAGCATTTCTTCAAAAATACTAAGCACACCGTGCTCAAAAAGATATAAGTGAAGCACTAGAGCAAATCCATTGCTCATAAAAATTTAAGTGAAGCATAGAGAGCAATTCTAACAAGTCATGACGTAATTTTGGCTCTCTCAAATAGGTGTGTCCAGCAAGGGATCAAGACTTAAAACACAAAATAAAAGAAGAAAAGACCCATATCATACAAAACTCTCCAAGCAAAACACATAGTATGTGACGAAAAAATATAGTTTCGAGTAAAATACTGATGGTTGTTAGAAGAAAGAGTGGATGCCACTCGGGGGCATCCCCAAGCTTAGTTGGTTGCTCATTTTTGGATAATAGCTCGGGATGTCGGGGCATCCCCAAGCTTAGGCTCTTCTAATCCTTATTCCTTCATCCATCGTAAGATAGCCCAAAACTTGAAAACTCCAATCACACAAAACTCAACAAAACCTTCGTGAGATCCGTTAGTATAAGAATAATAAATCACTACTATAAGTGTTGTATCAAACCAATTCATATTTTGTTCGTATATTATATCTACTATATTCCAACTTTTTCATGGCAAAAACTCATCAAAGAAAACCATAGAGCCATCAAAATAAGCACACAACACAAAGAAACAAAATCTGTCAAAACAGAACAGTCTGTAGAAATCTGACTATTTCGAATACTTCTGTAACTCCAAAAATTCTGAAAAATTAGGATGACCTGAGCAATTTGTATATTGATCTACTGCAAGTGGTATGGGTATTTTATTGCTCTCTGATAAAAAAGTAAATTATTTTTGTGAGTGCAAAAGTTTCTGTTTTTCAGCAAGATCAAACAACTATCACCCAAGAAGATCCTAAAGGCTTTACTTGGCACAAACACTAATTAAAACATAAAAACACAATCATAATAGTAGCATAATCATGCTAACACACAAAAAACAGGAAGCAAAAAGAAAAAATAAAATTTATTCATCGGGTTGCCTCCCAACAAGCGCTATAGTTTTACACCCTTAGCTAGGCATAAGATTTCAATGATGCTCACACAAAAGATAATAATTGAAACGAAGAGAGCATCATGAAGCATATGACAAACACATTTAAGTCTAACATAATTCCTATGCATAGGAATTTTATAAGCAAACAAATTATCAAGAAAAGAAACATCTAACATATGCAAAGAAGAGGAATAAAATATTGACGATCTCAACATAACAAGAGGTAATTTTGTAACATGAAAATTTCTATAACCATATTTTCCCCTCTCATAATAATTATATGTAGGATCATAATCAAATTCAACAATATAACTACCACATAAAATATTCTCTTCATGATCCACATGCATGCAAAGTTGACACTCTTCCAAAATAGTGGTATTATCATCAAATAAAGTCATGACCACTCCAAACCCAGTTTTATCAAAAATTTCATAAGATTCAACACTCTCCAAATATGTGGGATTATGTTTAGCTAAAGTAGACACTCTTCCAAACCCACTTTCAATATTATTACAAACATATTCATCATGAGGCTTAAATAAATTTTCAAGATCATAAGAAGAATCACCCCAATCATGATCATTGCAACAAGTAGTGGACATAGCAAAATTAGCATCCCCAAGCTTGGGGTTTTGCATATTATTAGCACAATTGACATTAATAGAATTTATAGTAAAATCATTGCAATCATGCTTTTCATTCAAGAAGCTATCATGAATCACTTCATAAATTTCTTTATCACAATTTTAAGATTCACGAACCTCAAGCAAAATTTCATAAAGATAATCTAGTGCACTCAACTCACTAGCAATTGGTTCATCATAATTGGATCTCTTAAAAAGATTAGCAAGTGGATGTGGATCCATATCAATAGATCTTTAGCAAGCGAAGATGCAAGCAAATAGAAGACACATGGCAACACAAGCAAACATAGAAAACAAGAGATCTGAGAACAAGGCAAACGAAAAAGAGGGGCGAATAAAACGGCAAATTTTTGTGAAGTAGGGAGAGGAAAACGAGAGGCAAATGGAAAATAACGTAAATTGCGAGGAGATGAGATTTGTGATTAGGAACCTGGTATATGTTGAAGATCCTACCCAGCAACGGCACCAGAAATTCCTTTTAATGTCGCTTGAAGCTACGTCGGTATTTCCCCAAAGAGGAAGGGATGATGCAGCACAGCGGCGGTATGTATTTCCCTCAGATGTGAAACCAAGGTTATTGAACTAGTAGTAGAACCAAGCAACACAACATAAACATCATCTGCACACAAATAACAACTTCTCGCAACCCGACGTGTTAAAGGGGTTGTCAATCCCTTCCGGGGTATGGCGCCTCAAGATAGGCAAACAGACGTGAGGTAAATTTGTAGTAGATTGATAGATCGAACGCCAAATAAATAAATAAGAATAAATTGCAGCAAATTATTTTTGGATTTTTGGTTTAGTAGATCTAAAAATAAACGTAAAGGAAAATAGATGGCAAAGGCAAATAATATGAGAAAGAGGCCCGGGGGGCGTAGGTTTCACTAGTGGCTTCTCTCGAGAAAAATAGCAAACGGTGGGTGAACACATTACTGTTGGACAATTGATAGAACTTCAAATACTTATGACGATATCCAGGCAATGATCATTATATAGGCATCACGACCAAGATTAGTAGAACGACTCCTGCCTGCATCTAGTACTATTACTCCACACATCGACCGCTATCCAGCATGCATCTAGTGTATTAAGTTCATGGAGAAACGGAGTAATGCAATAAGAATGATGACATGATGTAGACAAGATCTATCTATGTAGAGATAGACCCCATTGTTATATCCTTAGTACCAACGGTACATACGTGTCGATTCCCTTTCTGTCACTGGGATCAAGCACCATAAGATCGAACCCACTACAAAGCACCTCTTCCCATTGCAAGATAAATAAATCAAGTTTGCCAAAAAAACCAAATATCGGAGAAGAAATACGAGGCTATAAGAGATCATGCATAAAAGAGATCAAAGAAACTCAAATACTTTCATGGATATAAAAAGATAGATCTGATAATAAACTCAAAGTTCATCGATCCCAACAAACACACCGCAAAAGATTTACATCATATGGATCTCCAAGAGACCATTCTATTGAGAATCAAGAGAGAGAGAGAGATCAAGCCATCTAGCTACTAACTACGCACCCGAAGGTCTACAAAGAACTACTCATGCATCATCGGAGAGGCACCAATGGAGGTGGCGAACCCCATCCGAGATGGTGTCTAGATTGGATCTGGTGGTTCTGGACTCTGCGATGGCTGGATGAATATTTCGACGACTTCCCTAGTGTTCTGGAAATATTGGGGTATTTATAGAGCAAAGAGGCGGTCCGGGGGTCACCCGAGGTGGGCACAACCCACCAGGGCGCGCTTGGGCCACCTGGCATGCCCTGGTGGGTTGTGCCACCCCCCAGGCGCAGCCAGGACCCTTTGTGTTCCTTTTGGCCCAGAAAAATTCTCCGTAAAGTTTCGTGGCATTTGGACTCCGCTTGATATTGATTTTCTGTGATGTAAAAACATGGAAAAAACAGCAGCTGGCACTTGGCAATATGTCAGTAGGTTAGTATCAAAAAATGATATAAAATGACTATAAAATGATTATAAAATATCCAAGATTGATAATACAACAACATGGAACAATCAAAAATTATAGATACATTGGAGACGTATCAATACATAGACAAAACACAATGTCCCTAGTAAGCCTCTACTAGACTAGCTCGTTAATCAAAGATGGTTAAGTTTCCTAACCATAGACATGTGTTGTCATTTGATGAACGGGATCACATCATTAGGAGAATGATGTGATGGACAAGACCCATCTGTTAGCTTAGCATAATGATCGTTAAGTTTTATTGCTATTGCTTTCTTCATGACTTATACATATTCGTTTAACTATGAGATTATGCAACTCCCGAATACCGGAGGAACACCTTGTGTGCTATCAAACATCACAACGTAACTGGGTGATTATAAATATGCTCTACATGTGTCTCTGAAGGTGTTTGTTGGGTTGGCATAGATCAAGATTAGGATTTGTCACTCCGAGTATCAGAGAGGTATCTCTAGGACCTCTCGGTAATGCACATCATAATAAGCCTTGCAAGCAATGTGACTAATGAGTTAGTTACGGGATGATGCATTACAGAACGAGTAAAGAGACTTTCCAGTAACGATATTGAACAAGGTATGGAGATACCGACGATCAAATCTCGGGCAAGTAACATACCGATGACAAAGGGAATAACGTATGTTGTCATAACGGTTTGACTGATAAAGATCTTTGTAGAATATTTAGGAGCCAATATGAGCATCCAGGTTCCTCTATTGGTTATTGACCGGAGATGTGTCTCAGTCATGTCTACATAGTTCTCGAACTCGTAGGGTCCGCACGCTTAAAGTTTCATGACGATTTGTATTATGAGTTATGTGATTTGATGTACCAAAGGTTGTTCGGAGTCCCGGATGAGATCACAGACATGACGAGGAGTCTCGAAATGGTCGAGACGTAAAAATCGATATATTGGTAGGCTATATTCGAACATCGGAAAGGTTTCGAATGATTCGGGTATTTTTCGGAGTACGGAGAGTTACGGGAATTCGCTAGGGGAAGTAATGGGACTTAATGGGCCATACGGGAAAGGAGAGAAGGGCCTCAAGGAGTGGTTGTGCCCCCCCATGGGTTGGTCCAAATTGGACTAGGGAGGGGGCGACGCCCCCCCCCCTTTCCTTCTCTCCCTCTCCCCCTTCCTTCTTCTCCTACTCCAACTAGGGAAAGGGGGAAACCTACTCCTACTAGGAGTAGGAATCCCCCTTGGGGCGCGCCATAGAGAGGGCCGACCCTCCCCTCCTCCACTCCTTTATATACGGGGGAGGGGGCACCGCATAGATACACAAGTCAACGGTTGTCTTAGCCGTGTGCGGTGCCCCCCTTCACAGATTTCCACCTCGGTCATATTGTTGCAGTGCTTAGGCGAAGCCCTGCACCGGTAACTTCATCATCACCGTCACCACGTCGTCGTGCTGACGAAAATCTCCCTCGGCCTCAACTGGATCAAGAGTACGAGGGACGTCACCGAGCTGAACGTGTGCATATCGTGGAGGTGCGGTATCTTTGCTGCTAGGATCAGTCGGATCATGAAGACATACGACTACATCAAGCGCGTTGTCATAACGTTTCCGCTTTCGGTCTACAAGGTCACGTGGACAACACTCTCCCCTCTCGTTGCTATGCATCACCTAGATGGATCTTGCGTGTACGTAGGAATTTTTTGAAATTACTGTGTTCCCCAACAGTTGCATTCGAGCTAGGTCTATGCGTAGATGTTATATGCACGAGTAGAACACAAAGAGTTGTGGGTGATGATAGTCATACTACTTACTAGCATGTCATACTTTGATTCGGTGGTATTGTTGGATGAAGCGGCTTAGACCGACATTATGCGTATTCTTACGCGAGACTAGTTCTACCGACGTGCTTCGCACACAGGTGGCAAGTGGGTGTCTGTTTCTCCAATTTTAGTTGAATCGAGTGTGACTACGCCCGGTCCTTGTTGAAGGTTAAAATAGCAAACTTGATGAAAAATCATTATGATTTTGATGCGTAGGTAAGAACGGTTCTTGCTAAGCCCGTAGCAGCCACGTAAAACTTACAACAACAAAGTAGAGGATGTCTAACTTGTTTTTGCAGGGCATGTTGTGATGTGATATGGTCAAGACGTGATGAGATATAATTTGTTGTATGAGATGATCATGTTTTGTTGAAGTTATTGGCAACTGGCAGGAGCCTTATGGTTCTCTCTTCATTGCATAAGATGCAAGCACCATATAATTGATTTACTTTATCGCTATACGATAGCAATAGTTGCAAAAGAAATAGTTGGTGAGACGATGATGTGACTACACATTGATAGAAATAAAGATGATGGGGATCATGGTGTCATGCCGGTGACGATGGAGATCATGACGGTACTTTGGAGATGGAGATCAAAGGCACAAGATGATGATGGCCATATCATGTCACATATTTTGATTGCATGTGATGTTTATCTTTTATGCATCTTATTTTGCTTAGTACTTCGGTAGCATTATAAGATGACCCCTCACTAAATTTCAAGGTATAAGTGTTCTCCCTGAGTATGCACCGTTGCGACAGTTCTTCGTGCTGAGACACCACGTGATGATCGGGTGTGATAAGCTCTACGTTCACATACAATGGGTGCAAGCCAATTTTTCATGTGCAGAATACTCGGGTTAAACTTGACGAGCCTAGCATATGCAGATATGGCCTCGGAATACTGAGACCGAAAGGTCGAGCGTGAATCATATAGTAGATATGATCAACATAGTGATGTTCACCATTGAAAACTACTCCATCTCACATGATGATCGGACATGGTTTAGTTGATGTGGATCACGTGATCACTTAGATGATTAGAGGGATGTCTGTCTAAGTGGGAGTTCTTAAGTAATATGATTAATTGAACTTTAATGTATCATGAACTTAGTACATGATAGTATTTTGCATATCTATGTTGTAGATCAATAGCTCGGGTATAGCTCCCTGTTTTATTTTTTGATATGTTACTAGAGAAAAATAAGTTGAAAGATGATAGTAGAAATGATGCGGACTAGGTCCGTGATCTGAGGATTGTCCTCATTGCTGCACAGAAGAATTATGTCCTTGATGAACCACTAGGTGATGGACCTATTGCAGGAGCAGATGCAGACGTTATGAACGTTTGGCAAGCTCGGTATGATAACTACTTGATAGTTTAGTGCACCATGCTTTACGGCTTAGAACCGGGACTTCAAAAATGTTTTGAACGTCACAGAGCATATAAGATGTTCCAAGAGCTGAATTGGTATTTCAGACTCATGCCCGAGTCAAGAGGTATGAGACCTCTGACAAGTACTTTGCCTACAAGATGGAGGAGAATAGCTCAACCAGTGAGCATGTGCTTAGATTGTCTGAGTACTACAATTGCTTGAATCAAGTGGGAGTTAATCTTCCATATAAAATAGTGATTGACAGAGTTCTCTAGTCACTATCACCAAGTTACTAGAACTTCATGATGAACTATAATATGCAAGGGATGACAAAAACGATTCCCGAGCTCTTGGTGATGCTGAATCGACAAAGGTAGAAATCAAGAAAAGCATCAAATGTTGATAGTTGACAAAACCACTAGTTTCAAGTAAAAGGGCAAGGGAAAGAAAGGGAACTTCAAGAAGAATGGCAAGCAAGTTGCCACTCTCATGAAGAAGCCCAAAGATAGACCCAAGCCTGAAACTGAGTGCTTCTACTGCAATGGAAATGGTCACTGGAAGTGGAACTATCCCAAATACTTGGCGGATAATAAGGATGGCAAAGTGAACAAAGGTATATTTGATATACATGTTATTGATGTGTACTTTACTAGTGTTTATAGCAACCCCTCAATGTTTAATATTGGTTCGGTTGCTAAGAGTAGTAACTCAAAACGGGAGTTGCAAAATAAGCAGAGGCTAGTTAAGGGCGAGGTGATGATGTGAGTTGGAAGTGATTACAAGGTTGATAAGATGACCATCACACACTCCCTTTACCTTAGGGATTAGTGTTGAACCTAAAATAAATGTTATTTGGTGTTTGCGTTGAGCATAAATATGATTGGATTATGTTTATGTTGGGTAACGTAGCAGAAATTCAAAATTTTCCTATGTGTCACCAAGATCTATCTATGGAGAAACCAGCAACGAGGGGAAGGAGAGTGCATCTACATACCCTTGTAGATCGCTAAGCGGAAGCGTTCAAGTGAACGGGGTTGATGGAGTCATACTCGTCGTGATTCAAATCACCGATGATCCTAGTGCCGAACGGACGGCACCTCCGCGTTCAACACACGTACAGCCCGGTGACGTCTCCCATGCCTTGATCCAGCAAGGAGAGAGGGAGAGGTTGAGGAAGACTCCATCCAGCAGCAGCACAACGGCGTGGTGGTGGTGGAGGAGCGTGGTAGTCCAGCAGGGCTTCGCCAAGCACCGCGGAAGAGGAGGAGTACGAGAGGTAGGGCTGCGCCAAGAGGGAGAAGTGCTCGTGTCTATAGCAGCCCCAAACCTCAAATATATATAGGGGAGGGAGAGGGCTGCGCCCCCATCTAGGGTTTCCCCCCCCCAAGGGGTGCGGCCAACCCTAGATGGGGCTTGGGGAGGCGGCCAAGAGGGGAGAGAGGGGAGGCGCCCACTAGGTGGGCCTTAAGGCCCATCTGGACTAGGGTTTGCCCCCTCCCACTCTCCCTTGCGCCTTGGGTCCCTTGTGGGGGCGCACAAGCCCACCTAGGGGCTGGTCCCCTCCCACACTTGGCCCATGCAGCCTTCTGGGGCATGTGGCCCTACTTGGTGGACCCCCGGGACCCTCCCGGTGGTCCCAGTACATTACCGATATCGCCCGAAACTTTTCCGGTGACCAAAACAGGACTTCCCATATATAAATCTTTACCTCCGGACCATTCCAGAACTCCTCGTGACGTCTGGGATCTCATCCGAGACTCCGAACAACATTCGGTAACCACATACAAGCTTCCTTTATAACCCTAGCGTCATCGAACCTTAAGTGTGTAGACCCTACGGGTTCGGGAGACATGCAGACATGACCGAGACGTTCTCTGGTTAATAACCAACAACGGGATCTGGATACCCATGTTGGCTCCCACATGTTCCATGATGATCTCATCGGATGAACCACGATGTCAAGGACTCAATCGATCCCGTATACAATTCCCTTTGTCTAGCAGTATTTTACTTGCCCGAGATCCGATCGTCGGTATACCGATACCTTGTTCAATCTCGTTACCGGCAAGTCTCTTTACTCGTTCCGTAACACATCATCCCGTGATCAACCCCTTGGTCACATTGTGCACATTATGATGATGTCCTACCGAGTGGGCCCAGAGATACCTCTCCGTTTACACGGAGTGACAAATCCCAGTCTCGATTCGTGCCAACCCAACAGATACTTTCGGAGATACCTGTAATGTACCTTTATAGCCACCCATTTACTTGTGACGTTTGGTACACCCAAAGCATTCCTACGGTATCCGGGAGTTGCACAATCTCATGGTCTAAGGAAAAGATACTTGACATTAGAAAAGCTTTAGCATACGAACTACACGATCTTTGTGCTAGGCTTAGGATTGGGTCTTGTCCATCACATCATTCTCCTAATGATGTGATCCCGTTATCAATGACATCCAATGTCCATAGCCAGGAAACCATGACTATCTGTTGATCACAACGAGCTAGTCAACTAGAGGCTCACTAGGGACATATTGTGGTCTATGTATTCACACGTGTATTACGATTTCCGGATAATACAGTTATAGCATGAATAAAAGACTATTATCATGAACAAAGAAATATAATAATAACACTTTTATTATTGCCTCTAGGGCATATTTCCAACAGTCTCCCACTTGCACTAGAGTCAATAATCTAGTTCACATCACCATGTGATTAACACTGACAGGTCACATCACCATGTGACCAACATCCAAAGAGTTTACTAGTGTCACTAAACTAGTTCACATCATCATGTGATAAAGACTCAATGAGTTCTGGGGTTTGATCATGTTTTGCTTGTGAGAGAGGTTTTAGTCAACGGATCTGAACCTTTCAGTCAACGGATCTGAACCTTTCAGATCCGTGTGTGCTTTGCAAATTTCTAGGTCATATTGTAAACGCTGCTTCCACGCTCCACTTGGAGCTATTCCAAATGGTTGCTCCACTATACGTATCCGGTTTGCTACTCAGAGTCACTTGGATAGGTGTTAAAGCTTGCATCGACGTAACCCTTTATGTCAAACTCTTTATCACCTCCATAATCGAGAAACATGTCCTTATTTACTCCAAGGACAATTTTGACCGCTGTCCAATGATCCATTCCTGGATCATTCTTGTACCCCTTGACTGACTCATGGCAAGGCACACTTCCGGTGCGGTACACAGCATAGCATACTATAGAGCCTACGTCTGAAGCATAGGGGACGACCTTCGTCCTTTCTCTCTTTTCTGCTGTGGTCGAGCTTTAAGTCTTAACTTCATACCTTACAACTCAGGCAAGAACTCCTTCTTTGACTGATCCATCTTGAACACCTTCAAGATCATGTCAAGGTATGTTCTCATTTGAAAGTACCATTAAGAGTTTTGATCTATCCTTATAGATCTTGATGCTCAACGTTCAAATAGCTTAATCCAGTTTTTCATTGAAAAACACTTTTCAAATAACCCTATATGCTTTCCAGAGATCCTATGTCATTTCCGATCAACAACATGTTAACAACACATACTCATCGGAAATTCTATAGTGCTCCCACTCACTTCTTTGGAAATACAAGTTTCTCATAAACTTTGTATACACAAAAATCTTTGATCATCTCATCAAAGCATACATTCCAACTCCGAGATGCTTACTCCATTCCTTAGAAGGATTGCTGGAGCTTTGCATACCTTTTAGCATCCTTAGGATCGACAAAACCTTTCTGATTGTATCGCATACAACCTTTCCTTACGACTGGTAAGGAAACTCGTTTTGACATCCATCTACCAGATTTCATAAATGCAGCTTGTGCTAACGTGATTCCGACGAACTTTAAGCATCGCTACGGATGAGAAAATCTCATCGTAGTCAACTCCTTGAACTTGTGAAAAACTCTTCGCCACAAGTCGAGCTTCATAGACGGTGACATTACCGTCCACGTTCGTCTTCTTCTTAAAGATCCACTTATCTCAATGGCTTGCCGATCATCGGGCAAGTCCACCAAAGTCCATGCTTTGTTCTGATACATGGATCCTATCTCGGATTTCATGGCTCCTAACCATTTTTCGGAATTTGGGCCCACCATCGCTTCTCCATAGCTCGTAGGTTCATTGTTGTCTAGCAACATGACCTTTAAGACAGGATCACCGTACCACTCTGATGCAGTACACGTCCTTGTCGTCCTACGAGGTTCGGTAGTGACTTGATCCGAAACTTCATGATCACTATCATAAGTTTCCACTTCAATTGGTGTAGGTGCCACAGGAACAACTTCATGTGCCCTGATACACACTAGTTGAAGTGATGGTTCAATAACCTCATCAAGTCTCCACCATCCTCCCACTCAACTTTTCGAGAGAAACCTTTCCTCGAGAAAGGACCCGATTCAAGAAACAATCCATATTGCTTTCGGATCTGAATTAGGAGGTATACCCAACTGTTTTGGGTGTCCTATGAAGATGCATTTTATCCGCTTTGGGTTCGAGCTTATCAATCCTGAAACTTTTTCACATAAGCGTCGCAGCCCCAAACCTTTAAGAAACGACAACTTAGGTTTCTCTAAACCATAATTCATATGGTGTCATCTCAACGGAATTACGTGGTGCCCTATTTAAAGTGAATGTGGTTGTCTCTAATGCCTAACCCATGAACAATAGTGGTAATTCGATAAGAGAAATCATGGT
This sequence comes from Triticum dicoccoides, assembly GCF_002162155.2. Taxonomy (NCBI): domain Eukaryota; kingdom Viridiplantae; phylum Streptophyta; class Magnoliopsida; order Poales; family Poaceae; genus Triticum; species Triticum dicoccoides. Next base: position 172,719,054 of record NC_041382.1, on the reverse strand, counting down.
ACGCATCATATCCAATAGGGTGCAACTATGATGTCCGGACACACCATCACACTATGGTGTTCCAGGCGGTATTAATTGCGAAACAATTTCCACAATGTCTTAATTGTGTGCCAAAACTTGTAACTCAGATATCCGTCTCTGTGATCATATCATAGACATTTTATCCTCTTGTCACAATGATCTTCTACTTCACTCTGAAATTACTTGAACCATTCAATAATTTAGACTTGTGTTTTATCAAGTAAATATTCTCAACATCTACTCGAATCATCTGTGAAGTAAGAACATAACGATATTCACTGCATGCCTCAGCACTCATTGGACTGCACACATCAAAATGTGTTACTTCCAACAAGTTGCTATCTTGTTCCATCTTACTTAAAACGAGGCTTTTCAGTCATCTTGCCCATGTGGTATGATTTGCATATCTCAAGTGATTCAAAATCAAGTGAGTCCAAACGATCCATCTGCATGGAGTTTCTTCATGCGTATACACCAATAGACATGGTTCGCATGTCTCAAACTTTTCAAAAACGAGTGAGTCCAAAGATCCATCAACATGGAGCTTCTTCATGCATTTTATACCATTATGACTTACATGGCAGTGCCACAAGTAAGTGGTACTATCATTACTATCTTATATCTTTTGGCATGAAAATGTGTATCACTACGATCGAGATTCAATAAACCATTCCTTTAGGTGCAAGACCATTGAAGGTATTATTCAAATAAATAGAGTAACCATTATTCTCTTTAAATGAATAACCGTATTGCGATAGACATAATCCAATCATGTCTATGCTCAACGCAAACACACAATGACAGTTATTCAGGTTTAATAATAATCTTGATGGTAGAGGGAGCGTGCGATGTTTGATCACATCAAACTTGGAAACACTTCCAACACATATCGTCAGCTCACCTTTAGCTAGTCTCCTTTTATTCCATAGCTCTTTTATTTCGAGTTACTAACCTTAGCAACCGAACCGGTATCTAATACCCTGGTGCTACTAGGAGTACTAGTAAAGTACACATTAACATAATGTATATCCAATATACTTCTATCGACCTTGCCAGCCTTATCATCTACCAAGTATCTAGGGTAATTCTGCTCCAGTGGTTATTCCCCTTATTACAGAAGCACTTAGTCTCGGGTTTGGGTTCAACCTTGGGTTTCTTCACTAGAGCAGCAGCTGATTTGCCGTTTCATGAAGTATCCCTTCTTGCCCTTGCCCTTCTTGAAACTAGTGGTTTCACCAACCATCAACAATTGATGCTCCTTCTTGATTCCTACTTTCGCGGTGTCAAACATCGTGAATACCTCAAGGATCATCATATCTATCCTTGATATGTTATAGATCATCACGAAGCTCTAGCAGCTTGGTGGCAATGACTTTGGAGAAACATCACCATCTTATTGGAAGATCAACTCCCACTCGATTCAAGTGATTGTTGCACTCAGACAATCTGAGCACAAGCTCAACGATTGAGCTTTTCTCCTTTAGTTTGCAGGCTAAGAAAATCGTCGGAGGTCTTATACCTCTTGACGTGGGCACGAGCCTGAAATCCTAATTTCAGCCCTCGAAACATCTCATATGTTCCGCGATGTTTCGAAAAACGTCTTTGGTGCCTCTACTCTAAACCATTTAACTGAACTATCACGTAGTTATCAAAACGTGTATGTCCGATGTTCGCAACATCCACAGACGACGTTTGGGGTTCAGCACACTGAGCGGTGCATTAAGGACATAAGCTTTCTACTGTCCGCATAATTGCTACTATAAACTTTCAACTATATTTTCTCTTAGGAACATATCTAAAAAGTGGAACTAAAGCGCGAGCTTACGACATAATTTGCAAAGATCTTTTGACTATGTTCAGGATAATTAAGTTCATCTTATGAACTCCCACTCAGATAGACATCCCTCTGGTCATCTAAGTGATTACATGATCCGAGTCAACTAGGCCGTGTCCGATCATCACGTGAGACGGACTAGTCAATTCTGTGAACATCTTCATGTTGATCGTATCTACTATACGACTCATGCTCGACCTTTCGGTCTCCGTGTTCCAAGGCCATGTCTGTACATGCTAGGCTCGTCAAGTTAACCCTAAGTGTTTCGCGTGTGTAAATCTGTCTTACACCCGTTGTATGTGAACGTAAGAATCCATCACACCCGATCATCACGTGGTGCTTAGAAGCGACGAACTTTAGCAACGGTGCACAGTTAGGGGGAACACTTTCTTGAAATTTTTATGAGGGATCATCTTATTTACTACCGTCGTTCTAAGCAAATAAGATGTATAAACATGATAAACATCACATGCAATCAAAAAGTGACATGATATGGCCAATATCATATTGCTCCTTTTGATCTCCATCTTCGGGGCTCCATGATCATCATGGTCACCGGCATGACACCATGATCTCCATCATCATGATCTCCATCATCGCGTCTCCATGAAGTTGTCTCGCCAACTTATTACTTCGACTACTATGGCTACCGGTTAGCAATAAAGTAAAGTAATTACATGGCGTTGTTCAATGACACGCAGGTCATACAATAAATAAAGACAACTCCTATGGCTCCTGCCGGTTGTCATACTCATCGACATGCAAGTCGTGATTCCTATTACAAGAACATGATCAATCTCATACATCACATATCATTCATCACATTCTTCTTGGCCATATCACATCACATAGCATACCCTGCAAAAACAAGTTAGACGTCCTCTAATTGTTGTTACATGTTTTACGTGGCTGCTATGGGTTTCTAGCAAGAACGTTTCTTACCTACGCAAAACCACAACGTGATATGCCAATTGCTATTTACCCTTCATAAGGACCCTTTTCATCGAATCCGTTCCGACTAAAGTGGGAGAGACTGGCACCCGCTAGCCACCTTATGCACCAAGTGCATGTCAGTCGGTGGAACCTGTCTCACGTAAGAATACGTGTAAGGTCGGTCCGGGCCGCTTCATCCCACAATACCGTCGAAACAAGATTGGACTAGTAACGGTAAGCATATTGAACAACATCAACGCCCACAACTACTTTGTGTTCTACTTGTGCAAAGAATCTACGCAATAGACCTAGCTCATGATGCCACTGTTGGGTAACGTAGCAGAAATTCAAAATTTTCCTACGTGTCACCAAGATCTATCTATGGAGAAACCAGCAACGAGGGGAAGGAGAGTGCATCTACATACCCTTGTAGATCGCTAAGCGGAAGCGTTCAAGTAAACGGGGTTGATGGAGTCGTACTCGTCGTGATTCAAATCACCGATGATCCTAGTGCCGAACGGACGGCACCTCCGCGTTCAACACACGTACAGCCCGGTGACGTCTCCCATGCCTTGATCCAGCAAGGAGAGAGGGAGAGGTTGAGGAAGACTCCATCCAGTAGCAGAACAATGGCGTGGTGGTGGTGGAGGAGCGTGGTAGTCCAGCAGGGCTTCGCCAAGCACCGCGGAAGAGGAGGAGTACGAGAGGTAGGGCTGCGCCAAGAGGGAGAAGTGCTCGTGTCTATAGCAGCCCCAAACCTCAAATATATATAGGGGAGGGAGAGGGCTGCGCCCCCATCTAGGGTTCCCCCCCCCCCAAGGGGTGCGGCCAGCCCTAGATGGGGCTTGGGGAGGCGGCCAAGAGGGAAGAGAGGGGAGGCGCCCACTAGGTGGGCCTTAAGGCCCATCTGGACTAGGGTTTGCCCCCTCCCACTCTCCCTTGCGCCTTGGGTCCCTTGTGGGGGGCGCACCAGCCCACCTAGGGGCTGGTCCCCTCCCACACTTGGCCCACGCAGCCTTCTGGGGCAGGTGGCCCTACTTGGTGGACCCCCGGGACCCTCCCGGTGGTCCCGGTACATTACCGATATCGCCCAAAACTTTTCCGGTGACCAAAACATGACTTCCCATATATAAATCTTTACCTCCGGACCATTCCGGAACTCCTCGTGACGTCCGGGATCTCATCCGGGACTCCGAACAACATTCGGTAACCACATACAAGCTTCCTTTATAACCCTAGCGTCATCGAACCTTAAGTGTGTAGACCCTACGGGTTCGGGAGACATGCAGACATGACCGAGACGTTCTCCGGTCAATAACCAACAACGGGATCTGGATACCCATGTTGGCTCCCACATGTTCCACGATGATCTCATCGGATGAACCATGATGTCAAGGACTCAATCGATCTCGTATACAATTCCCTTTGTCTAGCGGTATTTTACTTGCCCGAGATCCGATCGTCGGTATACCGATACCTTGTTCAATCTCGTTACCGGCAAGTCTCTTTACTCGTTCCGTAACACATCATCCCGTGATCTTGGTCACATTGTGCACATTATGATGATGTCCTACCGAGTGGGCCCAGAGATACCTCTCCGTTTACACGGAGTGACAAATCCCAGTCTCGATTCGTGCCAACCCAACAGATACTTTCGGAGATACCTGTAATGTACCTTTATAGCCACCCAGTTACGTTGTGACGTTTGGTACACCCAAAGCATTCCTACGGTATCCGGGAGTTGCACAATCTCATGGTCTAAGGAAAAGATACTTGACATTAGAAAAGCTTTAGCATACGAACTACACGATCTTTGTGCTAGGCTTAGGATTGGGTCTTGTCCATCACATCATTCTCCTAATGATGTGATCCTGTTATCAACGACATCCAATGTCCATAGCCAGGAAACCATGACTATCTGTTGATCACAACGAGCTAGTCAACTAGAGGCTCACTAGGGACATATTGTGGTCTATGTATTCACACGTGTATTACGATTTCCGGATAACACAGTTATAGCATGAATAAAAGACTATTATCATGAACAAAGAAATATAATAATAACACTTTTATTATTGCCTCTAGGGCATATTTCCAACAATTTATTGCAATACGGTTATTCATTTAAGTCAAAGAATAATTGTTGTTCTATTTACATGAATAAAACCTTCTATGGTCATACACTCAATATAAATGGCTTATTGAATCTTGATCATAGTGATACACATATTCATAATATTGAAGCCGAGAGATGCAAAGTTAATAATGATAGTGCAACTTATATGTGGCACTACCGTTTAGGTCATATTGGTGTAAAGTGCATGAAGAAACTCCATGCTGATGGACTTTTGGAATCACTTGATTATGAATCACTTGATGCTTGCGAACCATGCCTCATGGGCAAGATGACTAAGACTCCGTTCTCTGGAACAATGGAGCGAGCAACTGACTTATTGGAAATAATACATGCTGATGTATGTGATCCGATAAGTGTTGAGGCTCGCGGCGGGTATCGTTATTTTCAGACCTTCACAGATGATTTGAGCAGATATGGGTATATCTACTTAATGAAACATAAGTCTGAAACATTTGTAAAGTTCAAAGAATTTCAGAGTGAAGTGGAAATCATCGTAACAAGAAAATAAAGTTTCTATGATCTGATCACGGAGGTGAATATTTGAGTTACGAGTTTGGCCTTCATTTGAAACAATGTGGAATAGTTTCGCAACTCACGCAGCGTGGAACACCACAACATAATGGTGTGTCCGAATGTTGTAATCGTACTTTATTGGATATGGTGCGATCTATGATGTCACTTACCGTTTTGCCACTATCGTTTTGGGGTTATGCATTAGAGACACCTACATTCACGTTAAATAGGGCACCATCTAAATCCATTGAGATGACACCGTATGAACTATGGTTTGGCAAGAAACCAAAGCTGTCGTTTCTTAAATTTGGGGTTGCAATGCTTATGTGAAAAAGTTTCAAACTGATAAGCTCGAACCCAAATAGGAGTAGTGCGTCTTCATAGGATACCCAAAAAGAAATTGTTGGGTACACCTTCTATCACAGATCCAAAGGCAAGATATTTTGTTGCTAAGAATGGATCTTTTCTAGAGAAGGAGTTTCTCTCGAAAGAAGTGAGTGGGAGAAAAGTAGAACTTGATGAGGTAATTGTACCTTCTCCCGAATTGGAAAGTCGTTCATCACAGAAATCAGTTCCAGTGATTCCTACACCAATTAGTGAGGAAGCTAATGATGATGATCATGAAACTTTAGATCAAGTTACTACCGAACCTCGTAGGTCAACGAGAGTATGGTCCGCACCAGAGTGGTACGGTAATCCTGTTCTGGGAGTCATGTTACTAGACCATGACGAACCTACGAACTATGAGGAAGCGATGATGATCCCAGATTCTGCAAAATGGCTTGAGGCCATGAAATCTGAGATAGGATCCATGTATGAGAACAAAGTATGGATTTTGATTGACTTACCCGATGATCGTTGAGTCCTTGAGAATAAATGGATCTTCAAGAGGAAGACGGACGCTGATAGTAGTGTTACTATCTACAAATCTTGAATTGTCGCAAAATGTTTTCGACAAGTTCAAGGTGTTAACTACGATGAGATTTTCTCACTTGTATTGATGCTTAAAAGTCTATCCGAATCATGTTAGCAGTTGCCGCATTTGCGAAATCTGGCAAATGGATGTCAAAACTGCATTCCTTAATGGATTTCTTAAATAAGAGTTGTATAGGACGCAACCATAAGCTTTTGTCAATCCTAAAGGTGCTAACAAAGTGAGCAAGCTCCAGCGATCCATCTATGGACTGGTGCAAGCATCTCGAAGTTGGAATATATGCTTTGATAAAGTGACCAAGGCATATGGTTTTATACAGACTTGCGATGAAGCCTGTATTTACAAGAAAGTGAGTGGGAGCACTACATCATTTCTGATAAGTATATGTGAATGACATATTGTTGATCGGAAATAATGTAGAATTTTCTGGAAAGCATAAAGGAGTGTTTGAAAGGAGTTTTTCAAAGAAAGACCTCGACGAAGCTACTTACATATTGAGCATCAAGATCTATAGAGATAGATCAAGACGCTTGATATATTTTCAATCAGTACATACCTTGACAAGACTTTGAAGTAGTTCAAAATGGAACAGTCAAAGAAGGAGTTCTTGCCTGTGTTGCAAAACCCGACCACGGCAGAAAATAGAAAGAGAATGAAAAGTCATTCCCTATGCCTCAGTCATAGGTTCTATAAAGTATGCTATGATGTGTACCAGACCTATTGTGTACCTTGCCATAAGTTTGGCAAGAGGGTACAATAGTGATCCAGGAGTGGATCACTGGACAGCGGTCAAAAATATCCTTAGTGGAATAAGGAAATGTTTCTCGGTTATGGTGGTGACAAAGAGTTCATCGTAAAGAGTTACGTTGATGCAAGCTTTGACACTGATCTAGATGACTCTAAGTCTCGATCTAGATACATATTGAAAGTGGGAGCAATTAGCTAGAGTAGCTCCGTGCAAAGCATTGTAGACATAGAAAATTTGCAAAATACATACGGCTCTGAATGTGGCAGACCCGTTGACTAAATTTCTCTCACAAGCAAAACATGACCACTCTTTGGGTGTTAATCACATAGCGATGTGAACTAGATTATTGAATCTAGTAAACCCTTTGGGTGTTGGTCACATGGAGATGTGAACTAATCACATAAAGATGTGAACTATTGGTGTTAAATCACATGACGATGTGAACTAGAATATTGACTCTAGTGCAAGTGGGAGACTGAAGGAAATATGCCCTAGAGGCAATAATAAAGTTGTTATTAATATTTACTTATATCATGGTAAATGTTTATTATTCATGCTAGAATTTTATTAACCGAAAACTTAGTACATGTGTGAATACATAGACAAACAGAGTGTCCCTAGTATGCCTCTACTTGACTAGGTCACTAATCAAATATGGTTAAGTTTCCTAGCCATGGACATGTGTTGTCATTTGATGAACGGGATCACATCATTAGAGAATGATGTGATGGACAAGACCCATCCGTTAGCTTAGCATAATGATCGTTCTGTTTTATTGTTGTTGCTTTCTTCATGACTTATACATGTTCCTCTGACTATGAGATTATGCAACTCCTGAATACCGGAGGAACACCTTGTGTGCTATCAAACGTCACAACGTAACTAGGTGATTATAAATATGCTCTACAGGTGTCTCCGATGGTGTTTGTTGAGTTGGCATAGATCAGGATTAGGATTTGTCACTCAGTCAATCGGAGAGGTATCTCTGGGCCCTCTCGGTAATGTACATCACTATGAGACCTTGCAAGAAATGTTACTAATGAGTTAGTTGCGGGATGATGCATTACGGAACGAGTAAAGAGACTTTCTGGTAACGAGATTGAACTAGGTATGATGATACCGACGATCGAATCTCGGGCAAGTAACATACCGATGACAAAGGAAACAACGTATGTTGTTATGCGGTTTGACCGATAAAGATCTTCGTAGAATATTTAGGAGCCAGTATGAGCATCCAGGTTCCGCTATTGGTTATTGACCGGAGATGTGTCTCGGTCATGTCTACGTAGTTCTCGAACCCGTAGGGTCCGCACGCTTAACGTTTGATGATGATTTGTATTATGAGTTATGTGATTTGATGTACCAAAGGTTGTTCGGAGTCCCAGATGAGATCATGGACATGACGAGGAGTCTCAAAATGGTCGAGACGTAAAGATCGATATATTGGAAGGCTATATTCGGACATCGGAAAGGTTCCGAGTGATTCGGGTATTTTTTTCGGAGTACCAGAGAGTTACGTGAATTCGCCGGGGAAAGTAATGGGCCTTAATGGGCCATACGGGAAAGGAGAAAAGGGCCTCAGGGGGTGGCTGCGCCCCCCCCCCCATGGGCTGGTCCAAATTGGACTAGCGAGGGGGCGACGCCCCCTCTTTCCTTCGCTCCCTCTTCCCCTTCCTTATTCTCATGCTCCAACTAGGAAAAGGGGGAAACCTACTCCTACTAGGAGTAGGAATCCCTCTTGGGGCGCGGCATAGAGAGGGACAGCCCTCCCCTCCTCCACTCCTTTATATACGGGGGAGGGGGGCACCCCATAGACACACAAGTTAACAGTTGTCTTAGCCGTGTGCGGTGCCCTCCTCCACAGATTTCCACCTCGGTCATATCATTGCACTGCTTAGGCAAAGCCCTGCGCCGGTAGCTTCATCATCACCATCACCACGCCGTCGTGCCGAGAAACTCCCTCTCGGCCTCAACTGGATCAAAAGTACGAGGGACATCACCGAGCTGAACGTGTGCAGATCTTGGAGGTGTCGTATCTTCGGTGCTAGGATCGGTCGGATCGTGAAGACGTACGACTACATCAACTGCGTTTTCATAATGTTTCCGCTTTCGGTCTACGAGGGTACGTGGACAACACTTTCCCCTCTCGTTGCTATGCATCACCTAGATGGATCTTGCGTGTGCGTAGGAATTTTTTTGAAATTACTGCGGTCCCCAACATATGGAACTCTCCCTCGTCCTCAACTGGATCAAGAGCTCGAGGGACGTCATCATGCTGAACGTGTGCTGAACACGGAGGTGTTGTACGTTCAGTGCTAGGATCGGTTGGATCGTGAAGACGTTCGACTACATCAACCGCGTTACTAAACACTTCTGCTTTCGTTCTGCGAGGGTACGTAGACACACTCTCCCCGTCTCGTTGCTATGCATCTCCTAGATAGACCTTGCGTGGTCGTAGGAATTTTTTTGAAATACTGCGTTCTCCAACACCTTGGATCTTCAATACCATGTTCCCATGAGCTGCCTCACATGATCGGTTTCAATTTGATGTAATCGATGGTGTGTTTGTTGTGATATGATGAAGTGCCACTTTATGGTCAGATTGTTCATTGATACGTCTTCGTTGTATCTACTTTTTCTAACACTTTTCCTCTTATTTTGGACTCTAATTTGCATGATTTGAATGAAACTAACACAGAGTGACATTGTTTTCAGCAGAACTACCATGGTGTTGTTTTTGTGCAGAAATAAAAGTTCCTAGAATGGAATGAAACTTTTTGGAGAATTATTTCAGAATATATACAAAATACTGGAGCCAAGAACCACCAGAGGGGGCCCTGGGTGAGCACAACCCACCAGGGCACCCCTTCCCCCCTCCAGGCGTGCCCCGCAGACTCTGATTTGGACTCTATAAAATCCCATATTTGGAGAAAAAATCGGGGACAAAGTTTCATCGTGTTTCACGATACGGAGCCGCCGCCACCTCCTATTCTTCATCGGAAGGCCAGATCTGGAGTCCGTTTTGGGCTCCAGAGAGGGGAATCTTCGATCTTCATCATCACCAAACTTCTCCATCGCCAATTCCATGATGCTCCTCACCGGGAGTGAGTAATTCCTTTGTAGGCTCGCTGGTCGGTGAGGAGTTGGATGATATTCATCATGTAATCGAGTTAGTTTTGTAGACATGTTTAGGGGCTACTGACGATGTCCTGGCCCAGGGTCACTCTCCATGCCGGTTCCCGGCCTGGTAGGCCGAGCTGAGGATCCCTAGGTTGGTTGTGTCCCGGGCGATATTGGGCTGTCCATGACGCGTTGTACAAAGACTCTGAAAGACTTGCAATACAAGCCGAAGGTACCGGAGTCGTGGAGGACTCTACCTCCACTGACATAGACGACTAGGATCTATAATCCTAGGGCCCTAATATGCTATATAAGCCGGGGTCCGAGCTAGTAGGTAGATCATACACAATCCCCTCGTAGTTTACCTATACTTTGTGCACCCCTATCGCAAAGTACACGAGTAGTAGTAGGGTATGACCTCGATCATGAGGTCCCGAACTTGGATAAAGACTCGCCTCCTGTTACCATCCAGCCTATTCACCTCTCTAGGCACCCCTGTGAGGGATATGTCGGAATCGTCTCCGACAGGGACCATGCGCGTATGCAACTACTAGGATCATGGCAAGTGGATGACTCCTATTACTCCTGACTTGATGGTGCTTCTCAAGTATCGGGTCTCAAGCTTTGGGATGAAAACCCTAGGTCTGAGCCTAACTGGTTAAACCTAGTAATGTTGTGGTGTTCTTTGCATCATTACCTTGATGAAGGCATATCTTGGAGTTTGCCGAGACATGATTTTCAGGGTAAAAATCCTTTATCCAATCTTCGGTGGTTGGATTTGGTGTTGATGATGCTTACATGGCATTCCCTCCCTAGAGGCGTTGTTTTTGTAGATCCTTTATCGGAGTCCTATGATGTCAAGAGATGTTGGTGACGATGATCACGATTGTATATCGACAATCGTTGTCCTTGCTACTTTGGGACTTTATTGTTTCTCTTCATCCTCTGACTTATAGCTTTGGTCTTCTATGACTTCGCTATCCGTCGGTGTGTGTGTGGGGCACACTTTAGTTCAATGCAGCCACATGATCAATTTAGTACTTGTTGGACTAAAGTGTACATGTGGAACAACATTGACTCACATTGCAATTTCCTCTTTCTATACGTAGTTTTGTCTAATTATTTCTCTCGTGAAAATGTTGAGTTTGTACCTCCTGGTCTCTGAATGATTATCCTCGATTTTTCAATTCTTTTTAAGCAGAGCAAAGTATTGCAAGAGCATCTACAACACAACGCCCCAAATCCGTCTCAAACGTCTGGGTGGGCTGACTGGTCACAAAAAACAATCCAGTTGGGCACCTCGAATCGTCCTCAAATGACCGGGCTGACCGGCTCTCCTCATATCCAGCCCAAATATGGGGCGGATATGGGACGGCCAGGGCACGCCCGGGCGCGTCCGCCTAACAAACTCGACCCACCACCGACCCCACGGTCGGCCTACAAAAAGAAAAACATTCGGCTCATCGCTCCAACCCTAGCTCACTCACACTCTCCTCTCTCGCTTTGTCCTCTCCACTACCCGCATCGATTCCGATCGCATCCGGCGCAATGTTGTGCTACGGTAGTCGGTCCAACTTCGAGCTGGATCCCAACTTTGAGCTGGCCCTCCGCATTGCCTTGGAGCGATCCAAGGCTGTGACCGGGGACAGCCCGGATCTGCAGCGTTGCCGCAGATGCAGCTCCCCCACTGGCGCTGGCCCCTCCTGGCCCATGCGCGGCTCCGATAGGCCTGCTCAATACGCGCCTCCCATACGTCGTCCCCTGCCCACGCCGGCCGGTGCTCCCCTACATGGGCAATAGTGGGTGCTTGTGCCCGCCCTGTCGGCCCGGACGCGCACGCCGGAAGCAGAGGCGCGCGCCGCCCGCCGTGAGAGGCAGCGGGAAAGGGAGAGGAGCGGAGGAGTCCATGTGCCGTCGTCGCGGGGTGCAGACGGAGTAGTTTGTGCGACGTCGTCGCGGGATGCACGCGGAGCCTGACGAGGACGCGCGGCTCCTCGATTGGGTCTACCACCGGTCCCTAACGACCGCGGAGACGGACGCGCGATGGCTCCGTTAGAAGAACACCAAGGCGCTCCGGATTGTCATTGAGCAGTCCGAGCGCAAGGCGGCAGAGGCAGCTCGGCTCGTGAAGCTCAAGCGGCAGCAGGACATGGTCGTCTAGCGGTTGAAAGGGCTCATCATCCTCTCCGACACCTCCGACGACGACTAAACCCACGGCTCCTCGTTCGACGACTCGGACGATCCTCCATCAGCCGCCGACGCCTACAGCTACGTCGTCGACCGAAAGGCAAAGGGCCGGCAAGGAGTGGTGAAGCTCCGCCGTCTCTGTCTTTAATTTCAAGTTTTTAGTAATCTAGTTTAAACTTGTGCGACGTCTATGTTAATTAAGTGAACTTTGGCTATCTTTTGGACATTGTTGTTGATCTTTTGATGATCGGAATGTGCATTTTTATGTCCGATTCTATGTTTGTTTGATGATCTACGTTGTTTAGATCTATGTTGCATGCTTTAGTATGGATATAGGGTACCAGATATGAGATACACAGATTTGGACAATAGGAATTGAGGAGTCCCGGTCAGTGTTCACGGACACGCCCGAGTGCATTCGCGGGCGTTTGAGGGCACGGATTTGAAGGTTGATATTTGGAGAGATACTTAGTAAAATAAACGGGTTTTTTATTAAGCATGATGCTTATTTCAATCTCAGAAGCATCTACCAAATAGGACAGTGATCAAGAAAAATAGGTTCATTTGGCAATAGCATGTACGTGTAGGACCTCCGGGACGGGTCATATTTCAACCAAGATTTTGCACCCCCATATACTGAAGCCTTTGCGTTCCCCAGGAGGTTCCCTTCCCGCCATGGGCAACGATATGCTCTTTCGTTCTATCGTCTGTTCAATTCAAACTAATTCAAATCAGTGTGTCGTTTCGTCCTACGTTAAAGTAGGACCGACGGTCCCATTTGGACTACCACCATTCATCTATGCGAGGCTTAGAAAGGCAAAATCAGCCGTCGATTTTACCGTGCCGTAAAGAAAGCAGAGAAAAGAAACGAGAAAGCTAGCCATTTGGAGCTAGTCAGTCCAAGAAACGAGAAAAGAAAAGAAAAAGGTGGCAACTGCAAGTACGATCTCTAAAACTGAAATCTGGGAAAGCACTGTCTGCTGCTGCTGCCCCCCGGCTGAAAATCTTGTACCAGCCTTACCGATGCGGAGACCAAGCCACGACCGTGTACCTCCTCCAGTCCTCCTCATCCTCACCTGTACGCTGCATATAACCAGACGGCATGGCGGTTCTTCCATAGAGCTCCATCAGTATCTATCTCCAAAGCTCCCCGTGGTCAGGGAAAAGACTAGGGCTAGTGAGATGCCTGGTATGCATCCCCTTAATTAGTTGCTTTCCTGTTGGTTGGTAGTTTGCTGTGCATACTGTTTTGGTGAAAATTTGTGCCTGAGATTTTTTATTTCCGGATCAAGTTCTTGCATTTCTGTATTTCTTTCTCTCCGTCTTCCTCTTGGCGGAGCAACATTGTCTTTTCTTTTTTGAGATATTTTGGCTCTGGGTAGCGTTTCAAATAGTTTTCCTGGCGTTATTTGTTCAACTAGTCACTAATGGCACGTCTCACCTTGATTTTTTTCCTTTTCGAAAAAAGTCTCACCTTGGTGATCTTGCTCTGCTTTCTCCTTATCATTTTACCAAGATTTGATCTACTTGTTTCTTTGCTCTGCTATTTGCTGCCAAGATTTTAACTCACCTGTTGCGTTGTCTGAACTTTGAAGGCCGCAACTTGGGCGCTGCAGGAGCAAAGAAGGAAGAGGGGGAGCATGCCAGGGTAAGCAAAACGCCCAATCCAATTCCATCCTCTCGTCTCATCTGTAACCTCCTTCTTGCGTTCGATTCGATATATCTCTGAGTCTTCGTGTGTGCTTTTCTTTGTTTCCTTGCAGCTGCCCAAGATCGACGTGCAGACGCTCTACGTGCTGTACATGGTGCTTTTCATGATGATCTGGATGTCCTTGTTTCGGTTTCGGTATCCGCAGCACGCCGAGTTCCTCCGCTACACCCCGGCCGTGGAAGCCCTGGCCGCCTGCTTCTTCTTCACGTTCGTCACCCTCATGCTGCAGGCGCTGCTCGCCAACGCGCTGTCGGAGAAGGCCGCCCCGTCGCCGCTTCCGCCTCCCGTGAACCACTGGATCATGGCCCTCTCCGTGTGGCTGTTCGGGGTCCTCTACTACCTGGTCTACGCCTCCATGAACGACGGGTATGCAGCGGAGCCGGGGTACTCGGGCCTGCTCATCGCCGGGGTCGCGAGTGTTGTGAGCCTCGCCATGACCGTCTACAACATGCGGCAGGTAATTCAGTTCTTGTGCTCCTAGTTCGTTTGATCTCCTAGAGTTTGGGCATTGTTGTTTGGTGCAAGGCTTTAACCTGTCCATCGTCTGTTTTGGCAGCGCCCCGTCTTTGCTTAGCTGCGGATGATTGAGCATCTTGGAACCTCAATAGTGGCGACCTGAAGAAGGGTCTGACTTGCCCCTGCCTATGGCAGTTTACTGTGTTGCTATTATCTGTCTAGTGTTGGATGTGTTATGAGTATGTTGTTGGTTACCAAGGTTCTCTATCTACTGTGTGAACTCGGCAAGGATTTGGCTTCATTTGCGGGATAGGATTTATCTATGTCAGTACCTGGGATGTTTCGTGATAAACTATTTCTTTAGGGAATGTTTCATGAAAAAATTCTTGATTGGGGTCTGATTTCTTTCCTTGCGTGTTTGCGTTGCAAGCCCAGGTGGTCACTGGTGGATCCTTGGTTCTTGTTAATGGGAATGTGATCTTCTCCTTTCGGTTCTGCTATATCTAGTCAAAGAAATTTCACATTGACTGCTATAGTGTTCCTGAAGCTTGGTTAAAAATAGGATTTAGATTCAGTTAAGTTAATCATCGATTTGTTTCTTAGTTAGTCTCTATTCTTATCAGATTCCCATGTTAGAGAAAAATCTGCTCTATGAATTTAAATGCTACCATAAATAATCTAGATGCAGATAGGAAAGAAGAATTCAGATTTTGATAAAAAGAATGGGGGATCAGAAGTACAAAAGTGTGTGTCATACTGTAATCTATACCAGTGTGTGAGACAGCAGTTAGGAGCTGTTCACTTTATCATGCTAAAACAGTAGCAGTTACAAAACTATTCATTGTGGGATTATGAAAGATGATTAGGGGGGTACTAATCAGATTGTAGTTCTGACAAGAACAGAGGAAGAAATGTCATGGTTAGTGTATACATGTAGCAGCAGACTAGATATATATGCAGTAAAGTTTGTAGTTCTGACCAGAACAGAGCAAACTAGATAGTATCAGGGAAGGATATATATGCATCATGAATCAGGTTCAGGTCATTTAATCCTTGCAAGTCGTCGGAAATGAAAACCTGTCATACATATTTAGTAAAGTTTCTATAGAGTTGCATAGTTAGCTACACATGCTCATTTCCTAGAACACTAACTGCTAGAGACAAATCTGCACTATGAATTAAAATGCCACCATGAAACAATCTAGATGCAGATAAGAAGTAAGAATTAAAAGTTCGATAAAAGGAAAGGAGATGCGGGATCAGAAGCACCAAAGTAGTGCAGGAATAAATGTTTGGTCAAGTGGGTCATACTGTAATCTATTCCTGTGTGTGAGACAACAATTAGGAGCTGTCTATGTTATCATGCTAAAACAGTACTGTAGCAGTTACAAAACCATTCAGTGTGGGATTATGCTCATGTCGGATTATGAGAGATGATTAGGGGGTAGTAGTCAGATTGTAATTCTGACAATAACAGAGGAAGAAATATCATGGTTAGTGTACATTGTAGCAGCAAAGTAGATAATGTCAGTGGAGGATATATATGCAGCATGAATCAGGTTCAGGTCATTTAACCTTTGCACGTCGTCGCAAATGGAAACCTGTCATATACACATTCAGTAAAGTTTGTATAGAGTTGTATAGTTAGCTACACAAGCTCGTTCATGTAGGAAATTGTTTTTACAACACTGCCTGCTAGCTTATACACTTGATTGCTGATTGAACAAATACACAAGCACATCTCTGAAAATTTGGAGGATTTGCTAAAGAATTATTTCTGCTAGCATATCAAATTTATTGATGTTTGCCTGAGTGAATATTTTGTTTGCATATTGTTTAACTAAAAGGGTGCATGATAGGGCTAGAAACGACAATGCTCTCTCAGGATCAGAGAGCACACGCTTAATTTCAGGGAAAAGAACTAGAGACCAGTAAGCTGCGCTTATGCATGAGAACAGTGCCTCAAGCATTTAGTAAGCTTTGTTGCATTGTTGTAAAACTATAATAAGGAATTAGTAGACTATAAATGTCCATGTCAGTAACATAAATAAATCAACAATGTTTATGTCTCAGCGTATAACTAAAAAGATCTCAAAGATTAATAAGTTTGTTACTCTCTTAGGATGAACGGCCATTAAACAAAATCATTTCCAGTCAAGGATCTCTGGGATGCCTAGTTGAGGGAGTCCAGGATTAGGGGGTCTCCGGACAGCTGGACTATCTCCATTGGCCGGACTATTAGACTATGAAGATATAAGATTGAAGACTTCATCTCGTGTCCGGATGGGACTCTACTTGGCGTGGAAGGCAAGCTAGGCAATACGGATATGGATATCTCCTCCTTTGTAACCGACCTTGTGTAACCCTAACCCTCTCCGATGTCTATATAAACCGAAAGGTTTTAGTCCGTAGGACAACAACCACAACATACAATCATACCATAGGCTAGCTTCTAGGGTTTGGCCTCTCTGATCTCGCGGTAGATCTACTCTTGTACTACCCATATCATCAATATTAATCAAGCAAGACATAGGGTTTTACCTCCATTAAGAGGGCCCGAACCTGGGTAAAACATTGTGTCCCCTGCCTCCTGTTACCATCCAGCCTAGACGCACAGTTCGGGACCCCCTACCCGAGATCTGCCGGTTTTGACACCGACATTGGTGCTTTCATTGAGAGTTCCTCTGTGTCGTTGCCGTTAGACTCGATGGCTCCTCCGATCATCAACAACGATGCAGTCCAGGGTGAGACTTTTCTCCCCGGACAGATCTTCGTATTCGGCGGCTTTGCACTGCGGGCTAATTCACTTGGCCATCTGGAGCAGATTGAAAGCTACGTCCCTGGCCATCAGGTCAGATTTGGAAGTTTGAACTACACGGCCGACATCCGCGGAGACTTGATCTCCGACGGATTCGAGCCGCAGCCGGGCGCGCCGCACTGTCACGATGGGTATGACCTAGCTCTGCCGCCGAACAGTACCCCAAAGGCCGCGCCCGCATCAGCTCCGACTCTTAGCTCGGAGCCAACTGCGCCAATCGAGGACGGGTGGCTAGACACCGCCTCAGGGGCTGCAGTCTCAACGGCGATCGAGCCGAACACCAGCCTAATCCTCTGCGAAGCCCGTGACTCCAAGGTGGTGGACTCTTTTCCGGACTCCAAACTGTCCGCGCCCCTGCCAATCGAATCCGATTGGGCGCCGATCATGGAATTCACCGCCGCAGATATCTTTCAGCACTCGCCCTTTGGCGATATTCTGAATTCACTAAAATCTCTCTCTTTGTCAGGAGAGCCCTGGCCGGACTATGGCCAACAGGATTGGAATGCGGACGACGAAGAAATTCGACACCCACCCACCACCCACTTTGTAGCCACTATCGATGATTTAACCGACATGCTCGACTTCGACTCTGAAGACATCGACGGTATGGACGACGATGTAGGAGACGAACATGAACCAACGCCTATAGGGCACTGGAAAGCCACCTCGTCATATGACATATACATGGTGGATACACCCAATGAAGGCAATGGCGACGAGATAACAGATGATGACCCCTCCAAGAAGCAACCCAAGCGCCGACGTCAGCGGCGCCGCTCTAAGTCCCGCCAAAGCAAAAGTGGTGATACCGGCACAGGAGATAATAACACTCCGGATAGTGCCGAAGACAACAACAATCCCCTCCAGCAAGATTTAGAGCAGGAGGATGGAGGAGCCAGCCCTCCTGAGAGAGCGGCAGACGGAGAGGAGGAGGATGACAATTACATGCCCCCCTCTGAAGACGAGGCAAGCCTCGGCGACGATGAATTCGTCATACCAGAGGATCCGTCGAACAAGAGCGCTTCAAGCGCTGGCTTATGGCCACGGCAAATAACCTGAAGAAAAAGCAGCAGCAGCTTCAAGCTGATCAAGATCTGCTAGCTGATAGATGGACTGAAGTCCTCGCGGCCGAGGAATATAAACTCGAGCGCCCCTCCAAGAATTACCCAAAGTGCAGGTTACTACCCCGACTGGAGGAAGAAGCGTATGATACGGCTGATCGGCCACCTCGTGGCCGTGATAGAGAGGCATTCCAGCCAAACACTCAGCCTCCACCCCGACGCCATTCAAATAAAAAGGCATGGGGAGATACGCCAGACCTACGAGACATATTGGAGGACAAAGCAAAGCATGCAAGATCGATCTACGGATCACGAGGGTGCACAACACGGCGAGATGATAAACGTCATGCCGGATACAGTAAAAGCAAATCCGGCCGGGCTGAACACAGCGGGCAAGATTCGAGCTGCGACGCGATATAGCCCAATACAGAGGCGCCGCACACCCCTTATGCTTCATAGATGAAGTAATGGATCATCAATTCCCAGAAGGTTTCAAACCCGTAAATATTGAATCATATGACGGCACAACAGATCCCGCAGTATGGATCGAGGATTTCCTCCTCCACATCCACATAGCCCGCGGTAATGACTTACACGCCATCAAATACCTCCCACTAAAGCTCAAAGGACCAGCGCGGCATTGGCTTAACAGCTTGCCAGCGGACTCCATTAGCTATTGGGAAGATCTGGAGGCCGCATTCCTCGACAACTTTTAGGGCACTTATGTGCGACCACTAGACACCGATAACTTGAGCCACATAATTCAGCAGCCAGAAGAGTCGGCCAGGCAATTCTGGACCCGGTTCCTTACAAAGAAAAATCAAATCGTCGACTGTCCGGATGCAGAGGCCTTAGCGGCTTTCAAACACAACATTCGAGACGAGTGGCTAGCCCGGCACCTTGGTCAGGAAAAGCCGAAATCTATGGCAGCTCTCACGACGCTCATGACCCGCTTTTGTGCGGGAGAAGACAGCTGGCTGGCTCGCAGTAATAACATATCAAAGAACCATGGTACCTCGGATACCAAGGACGGCAACAGCAGGTCATGTCGCAACAAACATAAGCGCCGCATTAACAGCGAAAATACCGAGGATACGGTAATCAATGCCGGATTCAAAGGCTCTAAACCCGGTCAGCGGAAAAAGGCATTCAAACAAAGTACGCCGGGTCCGTCCAGCTTGGACCGTATACTCGATCGCTCATGTCAAATACACGGCACCCCAGACAAGACAGCCAATCACACCAACAGGGATTGTTGGGTGTTCAAGCAGGCCGGCAAGTTAATTGCCAAAAACAAGGACAAGGGGCCGCATAGCGATGACGAGGAGGAGCCTCGGCAGCTGCACACTGGAGGACAGAAGAGGTTTCCCCCGCAAGTGCGGACGGTGAACATGATATACGCAACCCACATCCCCAAGAGGGAGCGAAAGCGTGCGCTTAGGGACGTATATGCGTTGGAGCCAGTCGCCCCAAAGTTCAACCCTTGGTCCTCCTATCCGATCACCTTCGATCGCAGGGACCACCCCACTAGTATCCGTCATGGCGGATTCGCCGTACTGGTCCTAGACCCAATCATCGACGGATTTCACCTCACTCGAGTCCTTATGGATGGCGGCAGCAGCCTGAACCTGCTTTATCAGGACACAGTGCGCAAAATGGGTATAGACCCTCAAGGATCAAACCCACAAAAACGACCTTTAAAGGCGTCATTCCAGGTGTAGAGGCCCATTGCACAGGCTCAATTACACTGAAAGTGGTCTTCGGATCCCCGGATAACTTCCGAAGCGAAGAGTTAATCTTCGATATAGTCACGTTCCGCAGTGGTTATCATGCGCTGCTCGAGCGAATCGCATTTGCTAGATTCAATGCGGTATCACATTATTCATACCTCAAGCTCAAGATGCCAGGACCTCGCGGAGTTATTACAGTCAATGGAAACACAGAGCGCTCTCTCCGAACAGAGGAGCACACCGCGTCCCTCGCAGCAGAAGCGCAAAGCAGCCTCTCAAGGCAATCGACCAGTTCGGCGCTTCAAAGCCAGGACACCTTCAAGCGTGCTCGGAGAAATCGGCAAATAGACCGCCTGGCGCGATCTGAGCTCGCGTAGCAATAAGGCAGCCACCCCAATCCCAGCCCAATGGTGAAGCTCGTGCCATGCGTACATAATTATGCATTAAAAATACCATGGGCACAGGTGGGGAGGGGGGCACAACTACGGCACGCCCCAAGACGCGGCTTAAACCACACTAGGGGCTTCCCGTTCGGTTATTTTTCTTTTTTTCAGGACATTAATCTCTGGAAACACTGTCCGGCAGCACTATTGCCGAACACATGATGCAGCAACCAAGGAGGCAGACAACTACGTCATACCACGGAATTTCCAGGTGGATTACAGTAACGAGCGAAATATTCTATTTAATATCATTCCTCAGCTTGCCCTTGGAAGGGACATAGTCCTACTCTTTGCTTATCGCACTATCTGTATCACTCTGCTTTAACACAATTTTTTGAATAAATAATGCATGACATTACGACTATTATTGCATTCTTGTTATATATATATATGTATATATATCTATGTGTTCATTAATGACGCCTTGCAACCGTACACTTTGGTACGGCCAATACACCAGGGGCTTACGTACCCCACAATGCGGTGTGAAAAGTCCGAACACTTTCACAAGTGCGGCACCCCGAACTTATAGCATTATATGCATCAGCTCCGAATCATGTCTTTGGTCAAATGTTGGGTTTACCCGGCTCCTATGTTTTGGTACCTTACGTTCCGCTCTATCGGCTAAGGTAGCGCTAGGAGAACTACTGCGATTGTGCCGCGGTTCTGCTGGGTTCAGCACCTCAGTAGAGAAAGATAAAACTGGCTGTCATGATAAGGCAAGAGACTGGTCGCTGTTCGGCGAGGTTTTTCAAGTCCTTAAAGACTTATGCCGCTTAGAGAGAGGGGCCGGCCCTGTCCGGCTTAAAGGCGTGTATCGCGCCCCAAATTCGGCCTTCCGAATACCAGGGGCTTCACCAAAATTTAAAATTATAGAATTCTATGGCTAAGTGAGAGTGATAAAGCATTATTAGTCCGGTTGACTTGTTCGCTGTGCTGAGCACCTCCCTCGAAGGACCCAAACATGGGAACAAGAGTGCTCGGATTTATCCCGAACACCCCAGCACTCGTGGCATGGGGGCAGAAGCCGAGGACTAGTCATCTATCAGATTGGATAAACAGCCAAACAGAAGGTAATATTTTAAATTCAAACAAGCGTTGCATAGCGCATATGAAACAAGTTTTCATAAATACGGGATAAAACGAGCAAGTCTCACTCAAATATTACATCTTTTGAACACTCGTCCGCTATGAGACGGGCACCCGACAGAACACCCTCGTAGTACATCTCGGGGTGGCGGTGCTCCTTGCCCTCCGGTGGCCCCTCCTTGACCAGCTTCACAGCGTCTAGCTTGACCCACTGCAATTTCACACGGGCGAAAGCCCGGCGTGCACCTTCAATGCAGACAGATCGCTTGACGACCTCTAGCCGTGGGTAGGCATCCACAAGCCGCCTTACCAGGCCGAAGAAGCTATTCGGAAGGGCGTCACCAGGCCACAGCCGGACTATAAAGCCCTTCATGGCCTGATCGGCCGCCTTATGTAGCTCGACCATCTGCTTCAGCTGGTCGCTCATTGGCACCGGGTGTACGGCCTCAGCATACTGGGACCAGAACAGCTTCTCCATTGAGCTTCCATCCTCGGCCTGGTAAAATTGTGCGGCATCGGACACACTGCGGGACCAATCTGCGAATGCTCTTGGAGAGCTCCGGATTCGGGTAAGTAATCGGTAATTTACTTTTACATGCTTGCTTTGCATATAGAAAGCCTTACCCGCCGCTATCTTCTTCATTGCGTCGATCTCCTGGAGGGCCTTTTAGGCTTCGGCCTTGGCATCTTTTGCGCTCTCGAGGGCCGTGGCAAGCTCAGACCCCTGCGTCTTCGAGTCAAGCTCCAACGCCTCGTGCTTCGCCACGAGAGCCTGGAGCTCTTGTTGCACCTCGCCCACCCGAGCCTCGTGCTTCTCTCGCTCGATGCACTCCTTGGCCGCGTTATCTTCGGCCTTGGTTAGCGCTTGCTTCAGGGTCGCCACCTCGGTCGTGGCCCCTGGCGAATATACAATGATCCTATCATTTTGCAATCGCGTCTTCTTTTATATATACATATCTATAGACAAGGTATTACTTACCCTTGTTCTCCTCGAGCTGACTCTTGACAAGGCTGAGCTCTTTCTTGGACCCCTCGAGGTCCTGCTTCAGTACGGCGACCTCCGCAGTCAATGCGGCGGACGCCAGCAATGAAGCCTACATATGCATATTGACATACTCATATTAGACTCCTGCGATATTATTTGATCCTCTGTTCGGCTTTTCCTTGTGAACACCGAACAAAGAATCAGGGGCTACTATCTATGCGGTAATATTTCTACTACATTTTAAAACACTTACCTCAAAGTCTGTTAGAAGGCTGGCACAGGCTTCAGTCAACCTGCTCTTGGTGGACTGAACCTTCTGGACCACCGCACTCATAATAGTACGGTGCCCCTCGTCGATGGAAGCGCAACAGATTGTCCGACACCTCTGGATGGACAGAGGTCACTGGCACAGGCGTCTTGCCCCTCTTAGAAGGAGGCCGCCTGCCCGAGCCCGGAACCACTGGAGGTTCCGGCGCGGTGTTCGGCTGAGGACCGAACTCGGAGCTCTCAGGGGCCCCGTCCCCTCGGCTCCCGGAGTCCGGAAGGACGCCTTGAGGCACCTCCGGGACTGTCTCCCCTCGATCCGGTGCCTCTTGAGATAGCAACTCAGCGTCGTCGGCGGGATGAGGGGAGGTGGTGGTCGGCACTGGATCGCTATCCATGTCCGACGAGCCGAGGGAGCCGTCCGATGATACATCGATACTGGCTCGTGGCGGCCTGCATAATTATGTTCGGCGTTAGGGAAAGCAGTGCGACAAAGGAATGCTATGAGTTACTCTGATATCCGAATACTTACGATCTCCCCAGGGGCTTGGCCCTGGGCAACCACTCGTCTCCGTCTTCATCGATGGCGACGGAGCTGTCCGGAAGGAGAGTCCTTCCCTTCTTGGACCCTTCGGCCCCCACAGTCAGGGCGGCCTTCCTTTTCTTGTCTCCCCCGCCTGGAGGGGGAGCATCTTCTTCTTCCTCCTCGTCTTCGGGGGAGGAGTGTGCCGCGGAGTTATCGTACGATGAGTCGTCCGATAACACCTGGCGCCGGGAACTCTTTCGGGTTCCCTTGGCCTTCTTGGTCTTCTCCGGCACCTTGTAAGGAGCCGGAGTCAGCATCTCCGTCTGGAGAGTGCCCGCAGTGTCTTTGGGCAAAGGGGCCGGACAGTTAATCTGCCCCGACGTCTCCACCCAGTCCTGTCAAAGGCATGGAGATTAGACCCCGCGCATGATTAAACTAGGGGAAATAAATGTCCTATGGGACGTATTAAACTCACCGAACGCACTAGCCGCTTTGCTCTTAGTCCGCGGTCCTCGACGAGAAAAGGAGGGACCTCGGCGCCCTTGAACAACACCTTCCAGACGTCCTTGTGCGTCGTATCAAAGAGCTCGCTCATAGTCTGGTGTCGGGCTGGGTCGAACTCCCACAAGTTAAAATCCCGTTGTTGACACGAGAGGATCCGGCGGATGAGCATAACCTGTACTATGTTGACAAGCTTGAGCTTCTTGCTTGCCATACTCCGGATACATCTCTGGAGTCCATCCAGCTCCATCAATGAACCCCACGACAAGCCCCTCTCTTTCCAGGAAGTGAGCCGTGTAGGGAATCCGGATCGAAACTCGGGGGTTGTCGCCCATTTGGCGTCGCGCGGCTCGGTGATGTAAAACCACACCGATTGCCATCCCTTTATTGTCTCCACAAAGGAGCCTTCGAGCCATATACCGTTGGGCATCTTGCCCACCATGGCTTCGCCGCATTCTGCTTGTTGGCCTCGTACCACCTTCGCCTTGATATTGAAGGTCTTTAACCACAGGCCGAAGTGGGGCCGGATACGGAGGAAAGCCTCACACACGACGATGAACGCCGAAATGTTGAGGACGAAGTTCGGGGCCAGATCATGAAAGTCCAGCCCATAGTAGAACATGAGACCACGGACGAATGGATGGAGGGGAAACTCCAGTCCGCGGAGGAAGTGGTGGAGGAAAACTACCCTCTCGTGAGGTTCCGGTGTAGGGATGATCTGCCCCGCAGCGGGCAGCCGATGTGCGATATTCGCAGCTAAGTATCCGGCTCCGCGCAGCTTCTTGACGTCTTCTTCCGTGACAGAGGAGACCATCCACCTGCCTCCCGCTCCGGTCATGGTTGGAGAAGGTGGAGGTGGGAAGTGCGGACTTGGGCGCTGGAGCTCGAGTGTGCGAAAACGGATGAGCAAAGGAGGAAGAAGGCGTGGATAGAAAGGTGAATCCTTATCCCTTTATATGGGCGGACGAAACTAAGCATCCCCACTTGCCTGGTAAAACTTGCTCACCCCCAAGCGCCGTAATCGATGGCACGGTTGGGTTACCCACGCCCGTATTGATGAGAATCCCGTAATAAGGGGACACGATCTCTGCTTTGACAAGATGTGTCGAAAAACTGCCTCGCGTTATGTGCGGGGCTAGTTAAAGGAAACGGTTTGAATAATCACCGGGCCATGACATAACGTCATACTGTCAAAACAAGTTAGCAAATTAGATTTGAGAAAATATTATTCTCTCTACGAAAGTATGTGGAACTTATGTTGCAGGGTCGGACACTATCCTCGTATTCAAATTCTTCTGTGATGTATTCGGAGAAGGAACCCGCCTTGCAATGTTGAAGACAATACTGCGCGCCGGACTCATCGTCATTGAAGCCTGGTTCAGGGGCTACTGAGGGAGTCCAGGATTAGGGGGTCTCCGGACAGCCGGACTATCTCCATTGGTCGGACTGTTAGACTATGAAGATACAAGATTGAAGACTTCGTCTCGTGTCCGGATGGGACTCTACTTGGCGTGGAAGGCAAGCTAGGCAATACGGATATGGATATCTCCTCCTTTGTAACCGACCTTGTGTAACCCTAACCCTCTCCGGTGTCTATATAAACCGAAGGGTTTTAGTCCGTAGGACAACAACCACAACATACAATCATACCATAGGCTAGCTTCTAGGGTTTGGCCTCTCTGATCTCGCGGTAGATCTACTCTTGTACTACCCATATCTTCAATATTAATCAAGCAAGACGTAGGGTTTTACCTCCATTAAGAGGGTCCAAACCTGTGTAAAACATCGTGTCCCCTGCCTCCTGTTACCATCCGGCCTAGACGCACAGTTCGGGACCCCCTACCCGAGATCCGCCGGTTTTGACACCGACACTAGTCAACTACTAAATTTGTCTCATATATTATGTGGTATCTTTTTCGTGAATACGCAAAGGTTGCGTATCATTTAATTGATAGAAGAAGATAAGAGTGAATACAGGTGGTGGTACACCACATGACACGAACGCAACAGGCGTGAACATGGTGCCCGGAGCGGAGAGACATGGGATGCTCGGCCCACAGAGAAAAACAACACAGCGAAAACACGCCTCCCGGGCAGCAACCCAAACCAAAACAACATGACGACCAACATCTCAAAAACCACCGCCGAGGACGCCGCGAGCAAACAAGACAGCGCCTTCATGAAGGAGAACGATGCCGAGACGCCATCGCCGCCTGATCAGGGTAGCCGGATCTAGGGTTTCCCCTGATGCTTGAAGAGGGGCACATATGCCGGCCATAGCAACGCCTCCAAGAACGGGACGACACCTGCCGGTGTTGCCGCTGCCATCGTCGAATGGTCGAGCAAGGATTTCTCCTGGCCAGAGTCTGAATAATCCCAAGTCATCAGAGCAAGATTCGGAGAAGAGGAAGCCAAGTTGCTGGTCGACACCGCCACCGCGGAAAAGGGAGCCACGACCGCTGCCAAATGAAGCACCGGACGCCGCCGGACGCACGAGCTACGGATCACGCGAAAGGAGGTGGGCGAGGTTAGGCGGCTGGGCGGAAATGGGAGGCGGTGTAGGGGGAGCGGAGGTGGTCGAGGACCCGAACAAGCCAGGATCTGGAGAGGGGCGCAGATCCGAGCCGTCCGGACCGGAGCCGCAAGGATGCCAACGAGCCAAGGAGCCAGAAAAGAGGCACAACTCCAGGAGCTAGCCGGAGGCAGAGCCGCACCAGGGTGGATGCCGACCAACCAAGAACACCTGCAGAGGATGGTGCGGAGCCGCCAAAAAGCCGGCGAGCCGGAGGAGCCGAGAGGGACGCAACACACACGGAGCACCGGATCTGGAGCTGCATGTTGGGGAACGTAGTAATTTCAAAAAAATTCCTAAGCACATGCAAGGTCATGGTGATGCACAGCAACGAGAGGGGAGAGTGTTGTCTACGTACCCTCGTAGACCGGAAGCGGAAGCGTTATAACAACGCGGTTGATGTAGTCGTACGTCTTCACGGCCCGACCGTTCAAGCACCAAAACTACGGCACCTCCGAGTTTTTGCACACGTTCAACTCGATGACGATCCCCGGACTCCGATCTAGCAAAGTGTCGGGGATGAGTTCCATCAGCACGACGGCGTGGTGACGATCTTGATGTTCTACCATCGCAGGGCTTCGCCTAAGCACCACTACAATATTATCGAGGATTATGGTGGAGGGGGGCACCACACACGGCTAAGAGATCAATGATCAATTGTTGTGTCTCTAGGGTGCCCCCCTGCCCCCGTATATAAAGGAGTGGAGGAGGGGGGCGGCCAAGGAGGGTGGCGCGCCCAAGGGGGGAGTCCAACTCCCACCGGGAGTAGGACTCCCCCTTTTCCTATTAGGAGTAGGAGAGGGAAGGAAGAGGAAGGAAGAAGGAAGGAAAGGGGGGCCGGCCCCCTTCCCAATTCGGATTGGGCTTGGGGGGCGCCCCTTCCCTTGCTCCTTTCCCCTCCTTTCCACTAAGGCCCAATAAGGCCCATATACCTCCCGCGGGGTTCCGATAACCTCCCGGTGATCCAGTATTGTCCCAATCTCACCTGGAACCTTTCCGGTGTCCAAATATAGTTGTCCAATATATCAATCTTTATGTCTCGACCATTTCGAGACTCCTCGTCAAGTCCATGATCACATCCGGGACTCCAAACAACCTTCGGTACATCAAAATATATAAACTCATAATGAAACTGTCATCGTAACGTTAAGCGTGCGGACCCTACGGGTTCGAGAACAATGTAGACATGACCGAGACATGTCTCCGGTCAATAACAAATAGCGGAACCTGGATGCTCATATTGGCTCCTACATATACTACGAAGATCTTTATCGGTCAGACCGCATAACAACATATGTTGTTCCCTTTGTCATTGGTATGTTACTTGCCCAAGATTCGATCGTCGGTATCTCAATACCTAGTTCAATCTCGTTACCGGCAAGTCTCTTTACTCGTTCAGTAATACATCATCTTGCAACTAACTTATTAGTTGCATTGCTTGCAAGGCTTAAGTGATGTGCATTGCTGAGAGGGCCTAGAGATACCTCTCCGACAATCGGAGCGACAAACCCTAATCTCGAAATACGCCAACCCAACATGTACCTTTGGAGAAACTTGTAGAGCACCTTTATAATCACCCAGTTACGTTGTGACGTTTGGTAGCACACAAAGTGTTCCTCTGGTAAACGGGAGTTGCATAATCTCATAGTCATAAGAACATGTATAAGTCATGAAGAAAGCAATAGCAACATACTAAACGATCGGGTGCTAAGCTAATGGAATGGGTCATGTCAATCACATCATTCTCCTCATGATGTGATCCCGATAATCAAATGACAACTCATGTCTATGGTTAGGAAACATAACCACCTTCGATTAACGAGCTAGTCAAGTAGAGGCATACTAGTGACACTTTGTTTGTCTATGTATTCACACAAGTATTACGTTTCCGGTTAATACAATTCTAGCATGAATAATAAACATTTATCATGATATAAGGAAATAAATAATAACTTTATTATTGCCTCTAGGGCATATTTCCTTCAGTCTCCCACTTGCACTAGAGTCAATAATCTAGATTACACAGTAATGATTCTAACACCCATGGAGCCTTGGTGCTGATCATGTTTTGCTCGTGGAAGAGACTTAGTCAATGGGTTTGCTACATTCAGATCCGTATGTATCTTGCAAATCTCTATGTCTCCCACCTGGACTAGATCCCGGATGGAATTGAAGCGTCTCTTGATGTGCTTGGTTCTCTTATGAAATCTGGATTCCTTTGCCAAGGCAATTGCACCAGTATTGTCACAAAAGATTTTCATTGGACCCGATGCACTAGGTATGACACCTAGATCGGATATGAACTCCTTCATCCAGACTCCTTCGTTTGCTCCTTCCGAAGCAGCTATGTACTCCGCTTCACATGTAGATCCCACCATGACGCTTTGTTTAGAACTGCACCAACTGACAGCTCCACTGTTTAATGTAAATACATATCCAGTTTGTGATTTAGAATCGTCCGGATCAGTGTCAAAGCTTGCATCAACGTAACCATTTACGATGAGCTCTTTGTCACCTCCATATACGAGAAACATATCCTTAGTCCTTTTCAGGTATTTCAGGATGTTCCTGACCGCTGTCCAGTGATCCACTCCTGGATTACTTTGGTACCTCCCTGCTAGACTTATAGAAAGGCACACATCAGGTCTGGTACACAGCATTGCATACATGATAGAGCCTATGGCTGAAGCATAGGGAACATCTTTCATTTTCTCTCTATCTTCTACAGTGGTCGGGCATTGAGTCTTACTCAACTTCACACCTTGTAACACAGGCAAGAATCCTTTCTTTGCTTGATCCATTTTGAACTTCTTCAAAACTTTGTCAAGGTATGTGCTTTGTGAAAGTCCAATTAAGCGTCTTGATCTATCTCTATAGATCTTAATGCCCAATATGTAAGCAGCTTCACCGAGGTCTTTCATTGAAAAACTCTTATTCAAGTATCCCTTTATTCTATCCAGAAATTCTATATCATTTCTGATTAGCAATATGTCATCTACATATAATATCAGAAATGCTACCGAGCTCCCACTCACTTTCTTGTAAATACAGGCTTCTCCAAAAGTCTGTACAAAACCAAATGCTTTGATCACACTATCAAAGCGTTTATTCCAACTCCGAGATGCTTACACCAGTCCATAAATGAATCACTGGAGCTTGCACACTTTGTTAGCTCCCTTTGGATCGACAAAACCTTCCGGGTGCATCATATACAACTCTTCTTCTAGAAATCCATTCAGGAATGCAGTTTTGACATCCATCTGCCAAATTTCATAATCATAAAATGCGGCAATTGCTAACATGATTCAGACAGACTTAAGCATCGCTACGGGTGAGAAGGTCTCATCATAGTCAATCCCTTGAACTTGTCGAAAACCTTTTGCGACAAGTCGAGCTTTGTAGACAGTAACATTACCGTCAGCGTCAGTCTTCTTCTTGAGATCCATTTATTTTCAATTTCTTGCCGATCATTGGGCAAGTCAACCAAAGTCCACAATTTGTTCTCATACATGGATCCCATCTCATATTTCATGGTTTCAAGCCATTTTGCGGAATCTGGGCTCACCATCGCTTCTTCATAGTTCGTAGGTTCATCATGATCTAGTAGCATGACTTCCAGAACAGGATTACCATACCACTCTGGTGCGGATCTTACTCTGGTTGATCTACGAGGTTTGGTAGTAACTTGATCTGAAGTTTCATGATCATTATCTTTAGCTTCATCACTAATTGGTGTAGGTGTCACAGAAACCGGTTTCTGTGATGTACTACTTTCCAATAAGGGAGCAGGTACAGTTACCTCATCAAGTTCTACTTTTCTCCCACTCACTTCTTTCGAGAGAAACTCCTTCTCTAGAAAAACTCTGAATTTAGCAACAAAAGTTTTGCCTTCGGATCTGTGATAGAAGGTGTACCCAACAGTCTCCTTTGGGTATCCTATGAAGACACATTTCTCCGATTTGGGTTCGAGCTTATCAGGTTGAAGCTTTTTCACATAAGCATCGGAGCCCCAAACTTTCAGAAATGACAACTTTGGTTTCTTGCCAAACCATAGTTCATAAGGCGTCGTCTCAACGGATTTTGATGGTGCCCTATTTAACGTGAATGCGGCCGTCTCTAAAGCATAACTCCAAAACGATATCGGTAAATCTGTAAGAGACATCATAGATCGCACCATATCAAGTAAAGTATGATTACGACGTTCGGACACACCATTATGCTGTGGTGTTCCGGGTGGCGTGAGTTGCGAAACTATTTCGCATTGTTTTAAATGTAAACCAAACTCGTAACTCAAATATTCTCCTCCACGATTAGATCGTAGAAACTTTATTTTCTTGTTACGATGATTTTCAACTTCACTCTGAAATTCTTTGAACTTTTCAAATGTTTTAGACTTATGTTTCATTAAGTAGATATATCCATATCTGCTTAAATCATCTGTGAAGGTGAGAAAATAACGATATCCGCCACGAGCTTCAACATTCATTGGACCACATACATCTGTATGTATGATTTCCAACAAATCTATTGCTCTCTCCATAGTACCGGAGAACGGCGTTTTAGTCATCTTGCCCATGAGGCACGGTTCGCAAGTACCAAGTGATTCATAATCAAGTGGTTCCAAAAGTCCATCAGTATGGAGTTTCTTCATGCACTTTACACCGATATGACCTAAACGGCAGTGCCACAAATAAGTTGCACTATCATTATCAACTCTGCATCTTTTGGCTTCAACATTATGAATATGTGTATAACTACTATCGAGATTCATCAAAAATAGACCACTCTTCAAGGGTGCATGACCATAAAAGATATTACTCATATAAATAGAACAACCATTATTCTCTGATTTAAATGAATAACCGTCTCGCATCAAACAAGATCCAGATATAATGTTCATGCTTAACACTGGCACCAAATAACAATTATTTAGGTCTAATACTAATCCCGATGGTAGATGTAGAGGTAGCATGCCGACCGCGATCACATCGACTTTGGAACCATTTCCCACGCGCATCGTCACCTCGTCTTTCGCCAGTGTTCGCTTAATCCGTAGTCCCTGTTTCGAGTTGCAAATATTAGTAACAAAACCAGTATCAAATACCCAGGTGCTAGTGCGAGCTCTAGTAAGGTACACATCAATAACATGTATATCACATATACCTTTGTTCACCTTGCCATCCTTCTTATCCGCCAAATACTTGGGGCAGTTCCGCTTCCAGTGACCAGTCTGCTTGCAGTAGAAGCACTCAGTCTTAGGCTTAGGTCCAGACTTGGGTTTCTTCTCCTGCGCAGCAACTTTCTTGCTGTTCTTCTTGAAGTTCCCCTTCTTCTTCCCCTTGCCCTTTTTCTTGAAACTAGTGGTCTTGTTTACCATCAACACTTGATGCTCCTTCTTGATTTCTACCTCCGCAGCTTTTAGCATTGCGAAGAGCTCGGGAATTGTCTTATCCATCCCTTGCATATTATAGTTCATCACGAAGCTCTTGTACCTAGGTGGAAGTGATTGGAAAATTCTGTCAATGACGCAATCATCCGGAAGATTAACTCCCAGTTGAATCAAGTGATTATTATACCCAGACATTTTGAGTATATGCTCACTAACAGAACTGTTCTCCTCCATCTTGCAGCTATAGAACTTATTGGAGACTTCATATCTCTCAATCCGGGCATTTGCTTGAAATATTAGCTTCAACTCCTAGAACATCTCATATGCTCCATGACGTTCAAAACATCGTTGAAGACCCGGTTCTAAGCCGCAAAGTATGGCACATTTAACTATCGAGTAGTCATCAGCTTTGCTCTGCCAGACGTTCTTGTAGGATCGAAAGTATGTCTAGAGGGGGGGGTGATTAGACTACTTGACCAAATAAAAACTTAACCTTTTCCCAATTTTAGTTCTTGGCAGATTTTAGCTATTTTAGGAAAAGTCAAGCAATCATCACACAATTCAAGCAAGCATGCAAAGAGTATATTGGCAGCGGAAAGTAAAGCATGCAACTTGCAAGAATGTAAAGGGAAGGGTTTGGAGAATTCAAACGCAATTGGAGACACGGATGTTTTTCCCGTGGTTCGGATAGGTGGTGCTATCCTACATCCACGTTGGTGGAGACTTCAACCCACGAAGGGTAACGGTCGCGCGAGTCCACGGAGGGCTCCACCCACGAAGGGTCCACGAAGTAGCAACCTTGTCTATCCCACCATGGCCATCGCCCGCGAAGGACTTGCCTCACTAGCGGTAGATCTTCACGAAGTAGGCGATCTCCTTGCCCTTACAAACTCCTTGGTTCAACTCCACAATCTTGTCGGAGGCTACCAAGTGACACCTAGCCAATCTAGGAGACACCACTCTTCAAGAAGTAACAAATGGTGTGTTGATGATGAACTCCTTGCTCTTGTGCTTCAATGATAGTCTCCCCAACACTCAACTCTCTCTCATAGGATTTGGATTTTGTGGAAAGAAGATTTGAGTGGAAAGCAACTTGGGGAAGGCTAGAGATCAAGATTCATATGGTAGGAATGGAATATCTTGGTCTCAACACATGAGTAGGTGGTTCTCTCTCAGAACATATGAGTTGGAATTGTGTATGTGTTCTGATGGCTCTCTCCACGAATGAAGAGGAGGTGGAGGGGTATATATAGCCTCCACACAAAATCCAACCGTTACACACAGTTTTCCAATCTCGGTGGGACAGAATCAACAAACTCGGTCGGACCGAAAAGGTAAACCTAGTGACCGTTAGAGATTTTCGGTGGGACTGACATGCAACTCGGTAGGACCGATATGGTTAGGGTTTGGGCATAACGTAATCTCAGTGAGACCGATTACACAAACTCGGTGAGACCGAGTTTGGTAATAAGCTAACCAGAGAGTTGGTCAGGCAAACTCGGTGGGACCGATTTGCTCTTTCGGTGAGACCGAAAAGTTACAAAAGGGAAACAAAGAGTTTACATTGCAATCTCGGTGGGACCGATTCGCTCTTTCGGTGAGACCGAAAAGTTACGAAAGGGAAACAAAGAGTTTGCAATCCCATCTCGGTGAGACCGAGATCCCTATCGGTAGAACCGAATTGCTAGGGTTTGGCAGTGGCTTATGACAAGTGAAACTCGGTGGCGCCGGATAGAAAGAATCGGTAGGACCGAGTTTGGCTTAGGGTTTAGGTCATATGTGGATATGGGAAAGTAGTTGAGGGTTTTGGAGCATATCACTAAGCACATGAAGCAAAAGGCTCATTAAGCAACACCTCATCCCTCCTTGATAGTATTGGCTTTTCCTAAAGACTCAATGTGATCTTGGATCACTAAAATATAAAATGAAGAGTCTTGAGCTTTTGAGCTTGAGCCAATCCTTTGTCCTTAGCATTTTGAGGGTTCCACTTTCACATCCATGCCATGCCAATCATTGAGCTTTCCTGAAATAGTCATCTTGGAATAGCATTAGCTCAATGAGCTATATGTTGTTATGAATTACCAAAACCACCTAGGGATAGTTGCACTTTCAGTTCTTAACGTCGTCAGTTGCATCAGCAGCAGGCCTGGCACCCAGCGGTGCTTTCAGGACGTAATTCTTCTGTGCAACAATGAGGATAATCCTCAAGTTACGGACCCAGTCCGTATAATCATCTTTCAACTTTGCTTTCTCAAGAGACGCATTAAAATTCAACGGAACAACAGCACGGGCCATCTATCTACAATCTATACCTACTAATAAACCAGTCGTACGTCGTCGTTAATTTTGCAAAAAAGCCCCTAAAGTTTTGGGTATTCAACCCGCAGTCCTCGTCATAAGTCAGGCCAAACCGGTATGGAGGAGAGAAAAGAAAAAAAATTAGCCAGCCGCACGACACTGCCTCCTCGATCCCATCTCCACCTCCTGCGCTGCCCATCCCCGCCGCCGCCTCCTACCCCGCCCCGCGCCCCCTGTCGCCGCCACCTCCTACCCCGCCCCGCCTCGCCGTGTGCTGCCCCATTGCGCGCTGTGCGGCTGCTCGCCTTGCTCTTGAAGGACCTCAAGGCCTGCTGCCCCGCCCGGCGCAACCACCTTGCTCGAGGTTGGGCGAGCGCGGAATCAGAGTTCGGGATGGCAGCGGACGGCGCTCCTCTTGGTCGTCCTCTTCCCGACGGCAGGCGAGGCAGGAGGACGCGGATCCGGCTGCTCCGGCGTGGACCCGAAGGCGGGGCGGAGGGATCGAGGAGGGGGAGCACGAGGCCAATGGAGAGGTGGCCAGGCGGGCTGCTGCGGTTGTCCATGGCGAAAACAACGTCGCTTCCCTGTGCCCTCGCACCGGTCCTCCACCACCCCCTCGCCTCCCTCTGCTCTAGGCCCGTCTCGAGCCGCCAGAAGCAACTACTGGTCTCTAGCCATCGCCCTCGCCTCACTCCTCCCCGGTCGTCGTTGCTGCCAAGGAAGTAGCTGGCGGAATGCAGCGAGCCCTGATCTCCTCCACAACAGCCGACGCCTCTTCCTGTAGCGAGCTCACCCTGTACGCGCCTTCTGCAGGAGCAGGACGAGGCTCCCAAACACAGCGAGCTGCTTGCGTAGGTCAGGTTGCTCCCTCCTGCTTCTCTGGCCCACCCATTCCTAGCAGTTTTATTAAAAAAATACTGATACGAAAATGTGTGTAGGCAGATCACTGTAGCATATAAATGGATTAGGCAATTGTTTTCCCCTGTGTTTGATAAGTTAGTAGCTCCAGTTATTTTTTATGGATGTTATTTACTTTTGGATACATTCCCATCTGAACAATCGAAGCTTGGGTAATACTGGATGTTATTATAGTCATGCCATCCTAGTGTAATTTACTATCTACTTGCATGGATCCCTACACATAATGTATGTAATTTCTAACCAGTTCCAGATACTGTGTTGACTTTCTTTTCTAAAGATTGCCCCTAAGTGCTGGTGGTTGGAGATAAAGTTTAGCCAAGATGTTATTCTGATGCTTCTTCAATGAATTTTCCTGATGGAATCCGGAATGTTCTTCACCTTTATCATGTAACGCCCCAGATTTGTGGGATGTGGGCAGCTGAACACAGGGTTATCCGTGAAATACAATCTGTAAAATAAAGTAATACAATCTGGAAGATAGGTACAGGGATGAACACTCAGCAAAGGATTGTGCCCCCATGCCTAGGGCCTGGCTACGCCACTGCCTGTAGCTGTTATTAAACAA
Source organism: Triticum dicoccoides (assembly GCF_002162155.2). Lineage (NCBI taxonomy): Eukaryota > Viridiplantae > Streptophyta > Magnoliopsida > Poales > Poaceae > Triticum > Triticum dicoccoides. Next base: position 172,683,298 of record NC_041382.1, on the reverse strand, counting down.
GATCCCAACTGAATGTAAAACACAATGCTGCCTACACGCTATGTAAGGCTAAATGTATATTGCACCTATAATTTATAACTACAGGTTCTCCAAGTTAGACAAAGGCTTCCTTCATACTTGAAGCAAAGCTTTTTTTATATCTTCATGTCATATGAGTTGTAGTTTTTCGGATCATCTACACACTTCAGAGAAGTTACTTTAGGTTGCTAAAAGCAAGATAAAGTAATACATGCTGTGCATGTTTGACACAGTTCTCCCCGATTCTGAATTTAGCTATTTGTATTTTTCATTTTAGTGAAACTTCGGTACACATGACCACAGTAACATTATTTTCACAATGTCACTAGAGACGAGGGCAACCTTATTTGTGACAATTATTAGAGTTGGATAGAAGAAGTGGTGTGTAGTGGCATCTAACGAATTGTGAAATGAGCGACATCTAACAATTCTCACTAAATTTGAGTACTCGCATTTTTTGTCCCGTTGCAACGCACGGGCAATTTACCTTTCTGTTCTTATGAAATGAAGATCTGGAAAGGAGGAACAGGGTACTGAACTTTTATATATCTGCATAATCTACATCCGAAGTTAAGCAGTACACAAATTACTAAATGGAGGAACATGGCAATTTTAAGCTTACTACATGCAGAATTATGTCGCTGCAGCTCTTTTACTACTGATGTGTAGATTTTCCTACAGCAATATTACTTGCATTCAGTTTCGTGCCGTCATGGAAATTCATATGTGCGTTCTGCAGCATGTTCAGAATAATACTTTGCAAGGGACAGTAGCCCGACGTCGAGCAGTAGCAGCAACATGTTCTGCAGCTTCGATGACCCTGATGAATCTGCTATAGTGCTCAACTCCTGCTAGGAGGGCATGGAGGAGTTTCCCTTTGAACTCCACGACCTGATTCTCAAGTTCGTAATTTATCCTATTTTTTGGCTGTTGCTTGCTCCTTTGTTTCTTTGTAGATGTTCTGATTATTGGTGCTTTGGAACTCTTGTGGTCTGTAGATCATTGTTCTACTGACGCTCACTTCACCTGAACGGCTGGACCAGATGATAGTGGATATACCCAGTGTAGTATATTGTTATAAGGTTGTGTATTAGCTTTCAGTGATTTTGCTCTCACTGGTATCTCGATAAAGCTTGAAGTATATGCGGATGTCTTGCTCAGTTCAATTAGTAATAGTATTAGCTTGAAGCGCCATCCATACTCAGTTTCAACTAGACACCTCCATGGATAGCTCCCTTGCCATTATATTGAAGGTTAGTGTTGTTACCTGTTGCTCAACGTTGCACTTTTAGTACTCTAGTTGCTTTGTAGGCGAAATCGCCACCACCTGCAACTGTGCCCTCAAGCTTCCCTCAGACCATCCTTATCAATTGTAGTCTCTGCTCGCCCATGTTAAGTCCCTCCTTTTAGAAAGGGCCCCCCTTGACGGTGGCCTCCCCTAGAAGCTCTTGAACCTACAATGGAGTCGGTTCCCTGTCAGTATGAAATTCTTGCGTTTGGCCGTCAGACTATTAGTTGTAACCATGTTATTCTGTCAAGCTTTTCCATCGAGTTGCCGAAACAATATCAAAGTAGAAGATGTTAAATATGAAAGTACCAAGTTATGTACTCTGCTATTGTGGTTGTGAAGCTCGTACAGTCTGCTTGATGTTCGCACCAAATTTCCTTCAGGCAACAGGATGATGAGTTCAGTGCAAGTCTTCAGATTGCAGGGCTAATCATAGGCAAAGAATTCTGGACTTCTGTGGGTTTTCATGAACGATTTTGAAATGAAGAATGGTTGTTAAGTTATTATTTTTGCTAGAAGAGTAGCGTCGCAAAAAAGAGTATTGCTAGGGAAGTAGCTAGAGTACATGCTACTATTTTTATAGGGAAGAGCCTAAACGACCCAACTTATGCAGTCTACAGATGTTGCTTACGAAATTGGGTATAGAGCCATGCATCTGCAACCATCTATTAGCAACATTAGGTTTGTGTTTGTATCTCCTTTGCCTGCATCATTTCTTGACAATTATGTTATTATTTTGTCATCTTGAATCCTTTTTGTTATAGCCATACATTCTCTTGGTTTAAGAAGATAATAATCAAGTTTCACTAAATGCATTTTCTATAGCAGTCAGATTCTCTAATAATTCAATCATACTGCGTACTGGTCTGTAATTTCATTTCTTTGGTCATCAATCTACCTTTTCCCTGAGATTGTTTCTCATAGTGAACAACTGATAAAAAGGATTTGTAGGAAATAGACAAGAATGATAAGGTACATACTGATGTTTTCTGTAATTTTCCTGTGTGGTTCAAGAGAAGCGTATTGCAGCAGAAGATTCAAGGGTGATAACGCAACGAAGAAAAAATTTGTGTTGTGGGAGAAGAAATTCTTGCCCCATAGGCTTTTAGTTTAAAAGTTCCCATTACATATAGTTCCACTCTGTTCATATGATACATTTGTTATCACTCGGTATTCTGCTCAAGGGGAACTAATACTTCCTCATATGAGAATTCTTATCCTTCTGACTATGTCATGCCTTTTGGTCTGCCCTGGCTTAGGTAGTTTGTGTTGACTCCTTTATTATTCAGTGATTTGCCAGCTATTCATGGATTCAGCAACAGACTGGGTTTGCTTTGTCCCAGGATCATGGATACTTGAATGCCCTTTATTGACCATGTATTTGAGAGGCCACTTCTGATTGCTTTTGTATTTTTATGCATATTTTAAGCTTGTGGAACCATTTATTTTCTCAAAAATCTCACTTGTGCATGCTAATCTCGGGAACTATATTCAGACATCCCTTGCCCCTCTTATGCGGGTCATTTTGCATTTTGCTTTTGTGTTAGAATAAGTAATTAATATTATGTAATCAGAACCACCTTTTGTTCGTATGGGATTGTCCTGTATGATAACTTGGTAAGGCATGAGAACATTTTTTATATGTCAAAAGTGGTCAATTTGTAGAAGAATGCATGCTCCTAAGCCATGGGAGAAATTAGCAAACAGACAAAAGTTATCATTTGATTTTAGTGCTTTGAATAGGTTCATGCAAAAAGATAAAACTTTCAGATGTACATGGTATCACCCTCACCTCTGATGGCACAAGCGCTCTATTTGATGTTCTTCAGGAGAGGTTCAAGATTACATTTAAGGAGAGAACACAGACACGGTGACACTCGATAAAGTGAAGCAATGGCCAGCCTTGCAAGAGAGGGAGTAGTCTGGGCCTATCATACAATGTAAATATGTTTTTTTACAAATGAATAAGCTTTGATTTTTTTGTATGAATTTCTATTTCACGTTGTCTAGGCTTAGCAAGGTGGACATGACTAATATTATTGTAGAAAGCAATGCAACTTTTGCCTAGAATGAAACAAGGTCTTTGGGTGGATTGTTGTGTGACATTCTCCCGTTGCAACGCACGGACATTTTTGTTAGTCAAACATAAACAAGCAAGATACTATCAACTACTAAGTTCATGATAAATTTAAGTTCAATTAATCATATTACTTAAGAACTCCCACTTAAAAATACATCCCTCTAATCTTCTAAGTGATCACGTGATCCAAATCAACTAAACCATAACCGATCATCACGTGAAATGGAGTAGTTTTCAATGGTGAACATCACTATGTTGATCATATCTACTATATGATTCACGCTCGTCCTTTCGGTCTCAGTGTTCCGAGGCCATATCTGCATATGCTAGGCTCGTCAAGTTTAACCTGAGTATTCTACGTGTGCAAAACTGGCTTGCACCAGTTGTAGATGGACGTAGAGCTTATCACACCCGATCATCACGTGGTGTCTGGGCACGACGAACTTTGGCAACGGTGCATACTCAGGGAGAACACTTTTATCTTGAAATTAAGTGAGAGATCATCTTATAATGCTACCGTCAATCAAAGCAAGATAAGATGCATAAAAGATAAACATCACATGCAATCAATATAAGTGATATGATATGGCCATCATCATCTTGTGCTTGTGATCTCCATCTCCGAAGCATCGTCATGATCACTATCATCACCGGCGCGACACCTTGATCTCCATCGTAACATTGTTGTTGTCTTGCCAATCTTATGCTTCTACGACTATCGCTACCGCTCAGTGATAAAGTAAAGCATTATAGGGCGATTGCATTGCATACAATAAAGCGACAACCATATGGCTCCTGCCAGTTGCCGATAACTTGGTTACAAAACATGATCATCTCATACAATAAAATTTAGCATCATGCCTTGACCATATCACATCACAACATGCCCTGCAAAAATAAGTTAGACGTCCTCTACTTTGTTTGTTGCAAGTTTTACGTGGCTACTACGGGCTTAGCAAGAACCAATCTTACCTACTCATCAAAAACCACAATGATAGTTTGTCAAGTTGGTGTTGTTTTAACCTTCGCAAGGACCGGGCATAGCCACACTCGGTTCAACTAAAGTTGGAGAAACTGACACCCGCCAGCCACCTGTGTGCAAAGCACGTCGGTAGAACCAGTCTCGCGTAAGCGTACGCGTACTGTCGGTCCGGGCCGCTTCATCCAACAATACCGCCGAACCAAAGTATGACATGCTGGTAAGCAGTATGACTTATATCGCCCACAACTCACTTGTGTTCTACTCGTGCATATAACATCAACACATAAAACCTAGGCTCGGATGCCACTGTTGGGGAACGTAGTTATTTCAAAAAAATTCCTACGCACACGCAAGATCATGGTGATGCACATCAACGAGAGGGGAGAGTGTTGTCTACGTACCCTCGTAGACCAGAAGCGGAAGCGTTATAACAGCGCGGTTGATGTAGTCGTACGTCTTCACGGCCCGACCGATCAAGCACCGAAACTACGTCACCTCTGAGTTTTTGCACACGTTCAGCTCGATGACGATCCCCGGACTCCGATCCAGCAAAGTGTCGGGGATGAGTTCCGTCAACACGACGGCGTGGTGACGATCTTGATGTTCTACCATCGTAGGGCTTCGCCTAAGCACCGCTACAATATTATCGAGGATTATGGTGGAGGGGGGCACCGCACACGGCTAAGAGATCAATGATCAATTGTTGTGTCTCTGGGTGCCCCCTTCCCCCGTATATAAAGGAGTGGAGGAGGGGGCCGGCCAAGGAGGGTGGCGCGCCCAAGGGGGGGAGTCCAACTCCCACCGGGAGTAGGACTCCCCCTTTTCCTATTAGGAGTAGGAGAGGGAGGGAAGAGGAAGGAGGGATGTCGGGTGGTAGGTGCGACATATGCCAACTGGTGGCTTATCATGGTGGGAGCTAGTAAGACGTCGCCGGTGCCTGGAAGCGGGATGAGGCGAAGACATGCACGCCGGCGAATCTTACCCAGCTTCGGGGCTCTCCGTGGAGATAACACCCCTACTGCTGCTCTGCGGGGTCTCCGCATGATCACTAGATGAACAAGAAGCTACACGATGCTCCTTGAGCTATTTGGCGAGAGGAGGAAGAAGGGCTCTGCCCGCTCTCTTCTCCTCCCTATGTGGTGTTTAAAACTAGCAGGGATCAACCCTTTGCATGGGTGTCCCGGGGGGTTTATATAGGCCTACCCCCCGGGGATACAATGGTAATCCGGCTGGGCGTGGGGCCCAGCCGTCTGTGTCTACACTCGCCGGCTTCTGCGCCGGCTGCTGGGGCCCGCCGGCTGGTGGGTCCCGCCGGCTGGTGGGTCCCGCTGGCTGCCGGCTCCTTGGTCGACAGGCAGGCCCCACTGTCCAGGGCCTTGTCGGCGGCTGGTTACTGTTGCTCAATCCTGGTGACGAAGGCTTCACCGAGGTGGGCGTGGCTACAGTGCCGCCGTTCGACGGGTGATCGCTGTAGCCTCACCGCGTCTTGTCTCCTTAATGGGGTGCCCCTTCGAGGGGGTGGCAAACCGGTTGTGGAGAGCCGGCTTTGTCTTGGGCCGACTGGGGGAGGCCGGGCCGCCTTCGGGTGTCTCTTTGCCTGAAGGGGCCCGCCGCCCGTGGGCCACTCTGGCGGCCCGTCGTGGATGACATTAGGGTCATCGTGGCAACAGTGCCGCGCCGGACGGGTCATGGCCACCCGTACGGCGCACTGTGCCAGGCGTGCTCCGGGATTCGGGGGTGGCAAGCTTTACTGTAGCCACGCCCCATCACATCGCCGTTATGTGGGTGCAGACTTCGAGGGTATGATCTTGACCGCTTTATGGGAGCTGGCTTCTTGGAGTCGGCCTTCTCGGAGCCGGCTCCTCGGAGCTGGCCCTCCCGCGACTTTTTCATGAAGGCTGAAGTCGGGCCGCCTTCCGATAGTCGGCCTGGGAAACAGCCGGCGAGGGGAAGGCGGCCCCATGTCTTGGATTCTTGAGGGCCGGATGGGCTTGTAATAATTTTTTCAGAAGGGCCAGGGGGAGCCGGCTTGGCTACCCCATGGTTATTTCCTCCAACAGTAGTCCCTGAAGCTGGCGAGCTTCGAAACTGACAAAGGGACGAGAAGCTCGGTCAGCTTCCTACCCTGAGGGGCCGGTTGTGCTTGTGCGCGCCGTCTTCGGAAAGCCCCGTTTCTCGTAGGCTGGAGTGCGGTCGACCTGCGAGCTGACCGCAGGCCATCCCGTGGGCCACGTGGCAAGGAAATCCTGCCGGTGCACGCGCGCGATGGGACGCCGCCGCAGGCCTGGGCCCACCACTCCTAGGCGTCGGCCCGAGCGCGGATCTTCTGCGGCCCACGCGGACCGCTCGCCTTCCAGCGGTGATTTTATTACGTCTTCAGGGTGCAATAATCGCGGGACGTGGGGGAGTGGGCGCAGTTGATCCCCATGTTCCCCCACGCCACGCCTCCTCGGCTTCGCCGCGCCGGTCTATAAGTAGGGGGAGGAGAGGGAGCGGCAGAGGCTCGCACACTCTCCCTCGCTCCGCCCCTCCTCGCCTTCCTTCTTCTTTTCGCCGCTGCTGCCACCCATTGCTGCATCGTTCCGCCATCGCATCATCTTGCTCCTCGCCGCGTTGCTCCCATGGCGCTGTCAAGCTCGTGGGATGGCTCTAACGTCCATGAAGACCACGTCGAGTTCCTCCGCCGGACACGGCGCCTGCCGGGCGAGAACTTCGTGCGGGTTCATCAAGCGCCGGCGAGGGAGATTTCGCCGGCACCGGAGGAGGGCGAGCGGGTGATCTTCCGCTCGCACTGCCTGCGCGGCTTCGGCCTCCCGGCGAGTGGATTCCTTCGAGCCTTCCTTGAATTCTACCACCTCCAGCTGCATCACCTCACGCCCAACGCGGTGATGCTGCTGTCGGCCTTCGTCACCCTGTGCGAGGGCTTCCTTGGGGTCCTCCCCACGCTCGAGCTCTGGGGGGAATTCTTCCAGAGCAAGCTCGGCACCGTCGTTGCAGGCGTGCCCGCCCCCTGCGGAGCCTATATTGCCATGAGGCGGACGGGCGAGAACAACCCGTTCCCGCCCATCCCGCTGATCCAGTCGGTGAAGCTCTGGCAGAAGTCTTACTTTTACATGAAGAACGTCGCCCAGCAAGGCGACTACGTCAACCTGTCGGCTTATGTAGCCGGCCCGTCGGCTGGGAGGCGACCTTCGTGGAGCTACCGGGCCAGGTCGTTGTCTCAGGCCGGGAACGCAGCCGTCTCTCGGCATCGGGTGATGATCCAGTCGGAGGGCCTGACCGGAGCCGACTTGGTGGCCGCCTTTGTGGAGCACCGGGTACTTCCCCTTCAAGGCCGGCCTCACATGATTTGTCAGATGAGCGGCCGCTTCGACCCGTGTCGGCTGAGCACCAGGGAGATGCCTCATGCAGAGGTGTCTTACATGGTGAACTACATCTCCAACTGCAAGCTCGCCGAGGATTGGCGATATGGCAAGGAGCCGTATTCCCGCGCCAACCCTCCGCCTGCCGTAAGTTTTTCCTTCCTTTCTTCCTTTGGTAGCCGGCCTCATGATAGCCGGCCTCTGATCAGTCGGTTTGCCCTTAGCAGAACCCTCTTCTTCCGCCGACGACCGGGGCCACAGGGGTAGAGCGCCAGCTCCTCCCCGACCGCACGGTGGACGACGCCGACGATCCGGACTTGGGAGCGGCCGCCATGGAAGACGCCATCGTGGGGGAAAGCGACGAGGACGGAGGCGCGGGGCTCGGGGCCGGCTTCGAGGACTGGCCGGATGATGTCGAGGTCGAAGTCGCCCCGCGCCACCAGCCGGCGCTTGATCATCAAGGTGCGGGCTCGTCCACCGCGCCGGCTGCCTGCGGCGGCGCACAGAAGCGCCGGGCCGCGTCGATCCTCTTCGGCAGCCGGCCGAAGAAATCCAAGGCTCCCACGGCGGCGACCAAGCGGGATGAGGCGGACGCGAAGGCGGCCCGCTTCCGCAAGGCGGTAAAACAGCCACAGGCGATCTTGGCGTAAGTCGTCGAATGCCTTGTATATATATTTTTTGTTATCCCTTTTGACCGAAACTATTCTAAACCCTTCTTGGCTCGCCGGACAGGGCACCGCTTTCCCTTGAGCGGGGTCCCAGCAGCACCGTAGTCGGGCCGACTGGAGGGTCTTTAGGATCCCGCCGCGTGGATCCCCGCGCCGACCTTAGGGAGGCCACGGAGCGGAACGCACGGGAGGCGCGGGAGGAGCGGGAGGCAGCGGAGCGAAGGACTGCCCAGGCGGCGAAGGAGCAGGCCGAGGCGGCAGCCAAGGCCCGGGTGGAGGCGGCAGCCGCGAAGACGGAGGCGGAGGCCTCGCATAACCGGCCTCCGCTGCTCGTCGTTCCCCTCCGCGCCGTGGCCCCCGGCATCCCAGTGCCCCCGTCGGGGGAGGTCGACCAAGACCCGCCGGTGATGGAGAGGAGGGAGGACTCCGTAATCTTTGTGGAGGGGGCACCGCAGGCAGCGCCGACCGGAGCGGGCCAAGGCGGCCAATCGGCTGCGGTGCCAGAGCAGCCGGTCGGGGGCGAGCCGGAGGCAGGGGCCGGCCTTGAGGTGCAACCAGCATTGCGTCGGCGCGCAGGGGGCGGCGCCTCCACGCCGAACCGCACCAAGCTGCGGGCGCTGGCCAGACGGCGGAGGCCCTGGAGGCGGCCAGCACCAGCGCATCCGAGTGGACCCCCAGCGGGGCGACGGGCGAGCTTAACGCGGCGGCCCAGGAGGTCCGGAGCCAGCTTCAAGCTCAGGCCGCCTCGCTGCAGCTACACCTAAGAGTTCCTTGCGACGCAGGCCGTCTTCCGGGTGAGTCTTCTGTCCTGGGTTGTTTTGTTCTTTGATTTCTTCCGTGGAGGCGCGTCAGCGCACCCACTGGGTGTAGTCCCCGAGATTCGGGCCGACTGTTGAGCAGTCGGGTCAGATCTTCCTTGACGACTATCTTATTCTCGCCTCCTGTCTGATCTTCTAGGAGTATCATAACCTCCGCGTTGCCGCCTTCAACTCCCAGGCTCAGGAGCTGGGTCGGAGAACCGAGGATCTGACCAGCAGCCGCAGTGCGTGCTTTGTTTCGTTCGTCTCCTGTGGGGGCGCGTCAGCGCACCCACTGGGTGTAGTCCCCGAGATTCGGGCCGACTACTGAGCAGCCGGGTCGGATCTTCCTTGACGACTTCTTCCTTATTAATTTTTCCTGTCTTCATGCTTGCAGGAGCCAATGCCAACTTGAGGGAGCAGCTCAGCGGGGCCCAGGCCGCCCTTCGCACCAAGGAAGCCGAGTACAGCGCCTTGGTCCTGGAGCGTGACCGCCTGGCCAAGAAGTTGGCCGATCAAGAGGAGAGCCACAAGGCGGCCCTGAAGAAAGCTCAGGACAGCGAGGACGCCCTGAGGGCCGAGTTCGAGACCGAAGCGGCGGGCTGGGCTGAGGCGAAGCAGGCATTGAGCGAGGGTTTCGGTCGCATCGAGGATCTGATCGATGGTAAGCCGCCTTCTTCACCCCTTGCTTGCCCCTTGATCCCTGATTTGTGTTCCGACTTGTGCTGCTTTTTGTTCTCCGTGCAGACTACTTTCCTGGCTACTCCGTCTTCGCCGCCCAAACCATCGAGGCCCATCGCGAGGCGCGCTGGCAGGCAGGGGCTGGAATCGCGCCGGGCGCGAGCCGAACGCTCGAGGAGCAACTCTTGGCGGTCCAAGCCCGGCTGCAGCCAGCTCACCGTATGCTCCGCCGCCTCCAGCGCGCCGGGGCGCAGGTGTTGGCCGCCCTCTGGCCAAGCGAGACGATTCCCCGCACCCCAAGTCGGACTGCCGACTGGCTGGAGGTTGCGGTTGGCCGCTTCGAGGCCTGGAAGGCATCGGCAGCCCGGCTTGGAGCTGGGCGGGCGCTGGAGTTCGTCCGAGCCTGGTATCCGGGGCTGAACCTGGACCAACTGCGCACCTGGCGGCTGGAGGCCGACGAAGAGCCGGAGGACGTGCGGCCGGCTATCGCTCAGTGTGCCTCGACGATCGTCGAGTGCACTGACATCAGCGTCTTTGCTCCTGAAATTAATGACAATGGTGTTTCCCAGCCGGAGGAGTGGTTCGGGCTGAACCCGGCAGCGGGTGAGGACTCGGCAGAGGAGATCGCCTCCAGCGACGAAGGCGAAGACGACGAAGGAGAGGAGGGAGAAGACGTTGAGCCGGCCGGTGAAGCGGCTAGCCAGCCTCAGCCCGATCGTGCCTCCAGCAACAAGGCGCGTGCTAGCGTGCCCTCTGCGGGAGGCGGTGATCATGCCGAGGTTCGCCAGCCGCCACTCCTCTAGCCGGCACTGCCGTCTCCACCGACCGGCCCGACTCGCCAGTCGCTCCCTTGGCTTAATCTGCCATCCTTGTTTTTTCCTGCTTGTTGCCTTTTGAACAATTTTATTAAACTTGCGCAGTTCCACCCACTGGGGGTGTATTCAAACTATGTTGAATGTTGGCCTTTTGAAGGTCTTTTATGTAAATATTATTGTGTGCGTGTTTGGCTTCCATTTACGTATGCTTTTTGTCCTTAGACTGTTTCCTTTGCCGCCTTCCCCTTTAGGGAGGTAAGTACTCGAGCTTTTTTAGACTGAAGTGAGGTGAATGGAAACCGGCCGACCGGCTACTCTGGTAGTCGGTCAGTGGTGGGAGAAAAACCGGCTTTTGTTATATTAGTCCGTTAGTCCCTAGCCGTTTTTCGTGTGGGCGTCCTTTCCTGCCTTTAACTCTTGCCAGCCGGACAGCCGGTTCTTCGAACTGCGACTTTTGGCAAGAGAAGGCTTGGGTGCCGGCACACTACTTGTCTGACCGCGGGTAGGATTTCTAATATAACTCCATGCGGCCAGTCCCCGGGCCGACTAGTCGAACCCGGTGCCGGGCGGAAAAAGTGAATGAAATGACAAGGTCATAAGCATGATACTCCTCATTCATAGATAAAATATGGCAGTCCTCGAGCTCTCCTCGGCGTGCCTATTGTCTCGTACTTAATACAAAAGTTAGCGTGATACATACTGTATTTTAACTGTAAAATCTTCGGAGGAGGTTGGCGTTCCATGGTCGTTCCGACTCCTTGCTGGAGTCGTCTCTCTTTCGTGCCTTCGGCTTTTGCGCGTCGATTAGGTAGTAGGAGTCGTTGCCTAAAGCTCTACTGATGACGAAGGGGCCCTCCCAAGGGGCCGAGAGCTTGTGCTGGCCGGCTGTTCGCTGGATCAGCCGGAGCACAAGATCATCCTCTTGGAATGATCTTGGCTTGACCTTCCGGCTGTGGTAGCGGCGCAGGCCCTGCTGATAGATGGCGGACCGGCTGAGGGCTAACAGTCGGCCCTCTTCCAGCAGGTCGATGCCGTCTTCTCATGCTTCCTTAGTCTCCGCCTCCGTGTACATGGTTACCCGAGGTGAATCGAACTCGATGTCGGTTGGGATGACCGCCTCGGCACCATACACGAGGAAGAAAGGAGTGAAGCCGGTTGACTTGTTTGGGGTAGTGCGCAGACTCCAGAGGACGGTCGGCAGCTCATCGAGCCAACAGCCGGCTGAACGCTCCAGTGGTACGACCAGTCGGGGCTTGATGCCGGAAAGGATGAGGCCATTGGCTCGCTCGACCTGGCCGTTTGACTGCGGGTGGGCAACGGAAGCTAAGTCCAGCCGGATGCCTTGCGTCGCACAGAAACGCGCCAAGGCTCCCTTGGCGAAATTCGTGCCATTGTCGGTGATGATGCTGTGTGGCACGCCGTACCGAGTTGTTATGTCTGCGATGAATGTCACGACAGTCGGCCCATTCAGCTTCTTGATCGGCTTTGCCTCAATCCATTTGGTGAATTTGTCCACAGCGACAAACAGATGTGTCATGCCGCCGCGTGCCGTCTTGAATGGGCCCCCCATGTCAAGTCCCCAAACGGCGAAGGGCCAAGTGAGGGGAATGGTCTTGAGTGCTGAAGCCGGCATGTGTTGCTTGGAGCTGAAAAGTTGGCACCCTTTGCAATGTTTAACTAACTCCTTGGCGTCATCCAAAGCAGTCGACCAAAAGAAACCATGGCCGAAGGCTTTGGCGACGAGTGATCTTGAGGCTGCATGGTGGCCGCATTCTCCTTGGTGGATATCTCTGAGGATTGCGATGCCCTTCTCTTGCTCGACGCATCGCTAGAGGACTCCAGTGACACTGCGCTTGACGAGCTCTCTGTTGACGATTGTGTATGCTCCAGCTCGGCGTTGGACTTGTCTTACCTCTGTTTCATCAGCCGGCAGATCTTAGTTTATTAGGAAGTTGAGGATGGACTGAGCCCATGATGGAGCTGCAACTTCTTCTATTGCCAACATGGCTACTGCGACCAGGGCAGGCGGGCTGGGTGGTGAAACGCTGGAGTCGGCTGCCGCCTATTGTGTTGGAGCAGTCCCCGGGCCGACTACCGCAGTCCCCGAGCCGGGTGTGCCAGTCCCCGGGTCGGGCGTAACTACGGAAGTCCCCGAGCTGCCTACTGACGTCCCCGGGCCGACTATCGAAGTCCCCGGGTCACCTGCTTGGTTCTTCGAGCCGGACCCGGCCGTGTCGGGGTCAGGCGGCACGAAGATGGAATCGGACTCTGGAGGCGGCTTGATAGACGGCTTGAGGAGGCGTTGCAAAGAGACACCTGTTGGTATTGCCTGCCGAGTGGAGCATATTCGAGCCAGGGTATCAGCTGGCTCGTTGTCGGCTCTTGGTACGTGGAGGAACTCGCATCCTTCAAAGTACCGCTGATCTGCTGAACGAGGAAGCGGTAGCTTGCCATATTTGCGTCCTTGGCGTCCCAGTCGCCGGATGATTGCTTGACCTCCAAGTCCGATTCGCCATAACATAGGATCCGGCGAATGCCGAGCTCTTTGGCAAGCCAGAGCCCGTGTATGAGTGCCTCGTACTCGGCCACGTTGTTGGAGGCGGCAAAGTGAATTTGCAGCGTGTATCTGAGCTTGTCGCCTTTGGGAGAGGTGAGGACGATGCCGGCTCCCATCGAAGTGCATGCGCCAATGAGTGGAGTCGGGAGCCGGCGGTAGGTACTGGGTCTCGGCCCAGTCGACGAGGAAGTCGGCCAATGCTTGGGACTTGATGGCGGTGCGAGGCTGGTAGAAGATCGTGTAAGGGGCCAGCTCGATGGCCCATTTCGCAACCCGGACGGATGCATCCCGGCTGCCTATGATTTCGGCAAGCGGGGCGGTGCATACGACCGTGATGGGATGCTCTTGGAAGTAGGGCTTCAGCTTCTTGGCGGCGAAGTACATGCCATAGCACATCTTCTGGTAGTGCGGGTAGTTCTGCTTCGAGGTAGACAGTACCTCGCTCAAATAGTACACCGGCCTCTGGACCGGCTGGGCTCGGCCCTCTTCTGGTCATTGGACTACGATGATGGTGCTGACCACCCGGCTGGTTGCGGCAATGTAGAGGAGCATGGGCTCTTTCTCAGTCGGCGCCGCCAGGACCGGCGGTGTGGCCAGCATCTTCTTCAGCTCGTGAAAAGCTTGGTCGGCTTGGTCATTCCACTCAAAGTGAGTGGTCTTCTTCATGAGGCGGTAGAGGGGGAGAGCTTTCTCTCCGAGCCGGCTGATGAAGCGGTTCAGGGAGGCCAAGCATCCGGTAAACTTTTGGATGTCTCGAAGTTTGGTGGGAATCGCCATTCTCTCAATGGCCTTGATTTTCACCAGGTTGCATTCGATGCCGTGTTCGGAGACCAGGAAGCCTAGGAGCTGGCCGGCTGGCACTCCAAACACGCATTTCTCGGGGTTGAGCTTGATTTGGAACCGGCGTAGGTTCTCAAATGTTTCCTTGAGGTCTTCCAGCAAGGTGCCGCGCTTCTCCGTCTTCACCACAATGTCGTCTACGTAGACGTGGGCATTTCTGCCGAGCTGCTTGAGGAGGCACTTCTGCATGCAACGCTGAAAAGTGGCACCGGCATTTCTCAAGCCGAATGTCATAGTCAGGTAGCAGAAGGCTCCAAATGGCGTGATGAAGGCGGTCTTCAGGCGGTCAGCCGGATCTAACTTTATCTGGTGGTATCCTGAGTAAGCATCCAAGAAACTCAACATCTCGCATCCGGCCGTGGAGTCTATCACTTGGTCAATCCTCGACAGGGCAAAGGGATCTTTGGGGCAGGCCTTGTTGAGGCTCGTGTAGTCTATGCACATGCGCCACTTATTGTTCTTCTTTAATACGAGGACCGGGTTGGCAAGCCACTCTGGAAAGAAAACTTCCATAATGAAGCCAGCTACCAGAAGCCGGGATATCTCCTCTCCCACAATCCTTCTTTTCTCCTCCGACAGTCGGCGGAGGGGTTGTTTGACTGGTTTTGCGTCTTCTCGGACGTGTAGTTTATGCTCGGCGAATTCCTTCGAAACACCCGGCATGTCCTTGGGGGACCATCCAAAGATGTCCCGATTCTCATGGAGGAAATCGGCGATCTTGTCTTCCTATTTGTTGTTTAGGTTTGCCCCGATGACAACAAACCTCTCTGGGTGCTCGGGGTCAAGAGGTATCTTCTTCGTCTCCTTGGCCGGCTGGAAAGATCCTTGGGCATCATACTCCTTGGGATCGGGGGACAGGGCCGACTGTTTGCCGGTCATGGCCATGACTCGATCCAACATCTTCTTCTCTTCGACAATCACAAGGGACTCGGCCAGCCGGCTGCTGGCTGCTGCGCACTCGGAAGACTTCTTGTAATCGCCGGCTATGGTGATGACGCCCTTGGTGCTCGGCATCTTCATCTTGAGGTACGCATAGTAGGGAACCGCCATGAACCTGGCCAAGGCAGGTCGGCCAAGCAACGCATGGTAGGGGCTCTCCAGGTCCACCACTTCAAACCAGATCGCTTCCCGGCGGAAATGCTCCTTGTCCCCAAAGAGTACATCAATCTTGATCTTGCCAATGGGGGTGCAAGACAGGCCAGGTACGATGCCATGGAACACTGTCCGAGTAGGCATGAGTTGCTTCGTCTTGACGTTCAGCTTCTCCAGGGTGTCACGGTATAAGATGTTGATGTTGCTCCCGCCGTCTATCAACACGCGGGAGAAACGGGCGGCGCGTCTGTCCGTTGCAAGGGTGGCATCCAGGACCAACGCATAAGAGCCGGGAGATGGTATCACCTCTGGGTGGTCGGCCCGGCTCCAGCTGATAGGTTTTTCTGACCAGTGCATGTGCTCGGCGGGGTTGGCAGCGACCATGCTGACTTCCTGGTGCTCTCGGTGTTTGCTGCGCCGGTCTTCGGACTGGCTTGTAAAGACGACATAGGCGGCATGCTCATCGGGGAACTCATCATGCACGGCTCTGACTGCGGGCCGAACGGTCGGCGGCTGCGGGGCCGGAGGCGGCGGACCGGCAGGCGGAGGCGGCGCGAGCCCTTCGCCTTTGGAAATTCGGGTGAGCCAATGGCACTTCCGGGTTGTGTGGTTGGACGGCTTCGCGCCGCTGTGGAACTTGCACGGGGCGTCGAGAGTTTGCTCGTAGGAGAAGGCTGGCTGCCAAGCCGGCCTGCCGCCCTTGGATTTCTTGGGCGCGGGCCGCCCTTCGGGCTGCTGGTCTTCGACTGTGGCCACCTGCCGACTGGCTGGAGGCGGCGCAGGGCCCTTGCGCTTGTTGTCGTTCGGTTGTGGGCGTCGGCCGGAATCCCCAGCCAGCGTCTTGGGCGCTGGGTTGAGTACCTTCCCGGACGCGTCTACTCGGAGCTCAGTCTTCATTGAGGAGTCGGCGGTGGCGTACTTGTCCGCTATGTCCAGAAGCTCGTCGAGGGTAGTCGGCTCATCGCAGAGAAGCTTGTGCTTGAGGAGGGTGCCTTCTCGGCACCCGGCAGTGAAGTATTCTATGGCTTGCACCTCGTGCACCCCTTCGCAAGAGTTGCGGAGCTCGGCCCAACGCGTGAGGTAATCGCGAGTAGACTCGGCGGGGCCTTGTACGCACAAGGAGAGCTGTCTGGGCTTGGGAGCCCGCTTGTAGGTGTTGGTGAAGTTGCGGACGAAAGCTTCTGTGAAATCTAGCCAGCTGTTGATGTTGTATGACTTGAGGCTGTTGAGCCAGGTCCGCGCCGTGCCTTGCAGCATGACGGGCACGTACTTCACGGCAACGCACCTGTTGCCATTGGCTATGCTAACCGCCGTGGAGTAGTCGATCAACGAATCTTCCGGCTTCACAGAGCCGTTGTACTTGGGCGTGTCTCTTGGGAGCGAGAACCCTTTGGGGAAGGGCTCGTCGCGGATGCGGGGGCCAAAGCAAGGCGGGCCGACATCGTCTTCTTCTTCCAGCGCCAGGGATCGCACCAGGCGGTCGATCCGATGGCGGGCGTCGTTCTCGCCGACTCCTTCGCGGCGACCTAGTCGGCCGCTGAGAGTCGGATGCGCAATAGGCGGTGGGGTGGGATATCTCTCTCCACGGGGCCGAGGCGGAGGCGGGTTGCCCCGCCACTCCACGGCCCGGGGGTGGCCTTCTGCGTCTCGCTCGATGGAGATTCGGGTTTGGCTTCGGCTGGCAGACGACTCTTTCTCGCGCCGCGCGCGGGTTCTACCCGTAGTCGGCGTCCGGGACATCGCGCCGTGATCTCGGCGCGGGGGAGGGCTTTCCGCGCGAGCGTCGGCTTCGTGCCGCTGCGTGGCTGCATCGATTAGCTGCTGGATGCGTCGGGTCATGTGGGGGAGTTCTTCGGCCCCCAGTCCGTCTAGCTCGTCTACGGCCGCCTGGGCGGCGCGCAGGTTCTCGAGTGGAGTGGCGTAGACTAGGCGGTCGACTCCTAACGTATCGGCGACGACAGCGCCGCGCTGTCTGACAACGCCGACCCGGCTGGGCCCGTCTGGGGGCGGCGTGCCAAAGGCGGCGCGGTCGGCTTCGCGTCGTTGAGCCTCAGCGAGGCGTCTCATGGAAACCAACTTCCGGCCCTCCGCGAGGAGGGCGAGGCGGCGAGCCTCCAGTGCTTCAGCGTCGGCATCGGCCGGGAGGGGGACGGACAAGTCGTGGACCGCCGCGTGCGGGGCGTTGTGGGCGCTCTCGTCAGCAGCGCCGCCATGGCCGATGACCATCACCTCGGTGGTGACAGCGTCGCAGCCATCGGCCCGGAGAAGCGGGTCGTTGTAGATCGTGACGTCGGTGCGGAAGGTGTCAAGTGAGGCCGTGTCGGAGTCGACAGGCATCGGATCGGTGGAGCCAACCGACTCCAAATCCACAGCAGGCTCGCCGGAGACATGGAGCTGGCCGAGGAGGTTGACGAGGTGGTCGGTGCTCGCGTCGGAGGCGAGCTCGTCGGAGATGAGGGTCTTGTCGAGGAGATCAGCGAGGTCGCTCGCTGCGCAGATGCTGGTGACGCCTTGCAACGCGTCATGGCAAGCGCCATCGGGCGTGCCGGGCTGGCTACGCTCGCGGGGGAGGAAGAAGGTTCCCGTTCAGAACAGGTCTCCCGACGACGGTGCATCTAGCCCCACGGTGGGCGCCAAATGTCGGGTGGTAGGTGCGACATATGCCAACGGGTGGCTTATCATGGTGGGAGCCAGTAAGACGTCGCCGGTGCCTGGAAGCGGGATGAGGCGAAGACATGCACGCCGGCGAATCTTACCCAGCTTCGGGGCTCTCCGTGGAGAGAACACTCCTACTGCTGCTCTGCGGGGTCTCCGCATGATCACTAGATGAACAAGAAGCTACACGATGCTCCTTGAGCTGTTTGGCGAGAGGAGGAAGAAGGGCTCTGCCCGCTCTCTTCTCCTCCCTATGTGGTGTTTAAAACTAGCAGGGATCAACCCTTTGCATGGGTGTCCCGGGGGGTTTATATAGGCCTACCCCCCGGGGATACAATGGTAATCCGGCTGGGCGTGGGGCCCAGCCGTCTGTGTCTACACTCGCCGGCTTCTGCGCCGGCTGCTGGGGCCCGCCGGCTGTTGGGTCCCGCCGGCTGCCGGCTCCTTGGTCGACAGGCAGGCCCCACTGTCCAGGGCCTTGTCGGCGGCTGGTTACTGTTGCTCAATCCTGGTGACGAAGGCTTCGCCGAGGTGGGCGTGGCTACAGTGCCGCCGTCCGGCGGGTGATCGCTGTAGCCTCACCGCGTCTTGTCTCCTTAATGGGGTGCCCCCTTCGAGGGGGTGGCAAACCGGCTGTGGAGAGCCGGCTCTGTCTTGGGCCGACTGGGGGAGGCCGGGCCGCCTTCGGGTGTCTCTATGCCTGAAGGGGCCCGCCGCCCGTGGGCCACTCTGGCGGCCCGTCGTGGATGACATCAGGGTCATCGTGGCAACAGTGCCGCGCCGGACGGGTCATGGCCACCCGTACGGCGCACTGTGCCAGGCGTGCTCCGGGATTCGGGGGTGGCAAGCTTTACTGTAGCCATGCCCCGTCACATCGCCGTTATGTGGGTGCAGACTTCGAGGGTACGATCTTAACCGCTTTATGGGAGCTGGCTTCTTGGAGTCGGCCTTCTCGGAGCCGGCTCTCCCGCGACTTTTTCATGAAGGTTGAAGTCGGTCCGCCTTCCGATAGTCGGCCTAGGAAACAGCCAGCGAGGGGAAGGCGGCCCAATGTCTTGGATTCTTGAGGGCCGGATGGGCTCGTAATAATTTTTTCAGAAGGGCCAGGGGGAGCCGGCTTGGCTACCCATGGTTATTTCCTCCGACAAGGGAGGAAGGAAAGGGGGGGCCGGCCCCCTTCCCAATTCGGATTGGGCTTGGGAGGGGTGCCCCTTCCCTTGCTCCTTTCCCCTCCTTTCCACTAAGGCCCAATAAGGCTCATATACCTCCCGCGGGGTTCCGATAACCTCCCGGTGATCCGGTATTGTCCCAATCTCATCCGGAACCTTTCCGGTGTCCAAATATAGTCGTCCAATATATCGATCTTTATGTCTCGACCATTTCGAGACTCCTCATCAAGTCCGTGATCACATCCGAGACTCCGAACAACCTTCGGTACATCAAAATATATAAACTCATAATGAAACTGTCATCGTAATGTTAAGCATGCGGACCCTACGGGCTCGAGAACAATGTAGACATGACCGAGACACGTCTCCGGTCAATAACCAATAGCGGAACCTGGATGCTCATATTGGCTCCTACATATTCTACGAAGATCTTTATCGGTCAGACCGCATAACAACATATGTTGTTCCCTTTGTCATCGGTATGTTACTTGCCCGAGATTCGATCGTCGGTATCTCAATACCTAGTTCAATCTCGTTACCGGCAAGTCTTTTTACTCGTTCCGTAATACATCATCTTGCAACTAACTTATTAGTTGCATTGCTTGCAAGGCTTAAGTGATGTGCATTACTGAGAGGGCCCAGAGATACCTCTCCGACAATCGGAGCGACAAATCCTAATCTCGAAATACGCCAACCAACATGTACCTTTGGAGACACCTATAGAGCACCTTTATAATCACCAAGTTACGTTGTGATATTTGGTAGCACACAAAGTGTTCCTCTGGTAAACGGGAGTTGCATAATCTCATAGTCATAGGAACATGTATAAGTCATGAAGAAAGCAATAGCAACATACTAAACGATCGGGTGCTAAGCTAATGGAATGGGTCATGTCAATCACATCATTCTCCTAATGATGTGATCCCGTTAATCAAATGACAACTCATGTCTATGGTTAGGAAACATAACCATCTTCGATTAACGAGCTAGTCAAGTAGAGGCATACTAGTGACACTTTGTTTGTCTATGTATTCACACAAGTATTACGTTTCCGGTTAATACAATTCTATCATGAATAATAAACATTTATCATGATATAAGGAAATAAATAATAACTTTATTATTGCCTCTAGGGCATATTTCCTTCACTGCATCGGCCAACCATGGGGGGGAGGGGCGTGTCCATGGCTGTCGGCCGAAGCCGTGTGTCAGGACCCCGACTCAATGCCACATCGATCTAGCATGTAACACCTCATATCACTTTGCGGCCTCACGCACGGTATTCCCACGGGTGTCGCATTACCTTTGCCCGGGACCGTTTGCGCCTTTTGGCACACGTATATGACAGTGTCGCTAGCATCCATATGATAAGGAGCCCGGGCTGACATGGCTAGTCGTAAACCCAAAGTGGCACAGACTTACAGGGACAGGCATCCATGACCCAGCATCGAACGTGTCGGTCATCAGCGAGTGAATCCAGGCTGTAGCACTGGGCTAGCAGGACTCCGGTGAACCGGGCTGTAGCGGGCTAACAGGACTCCGGTATACATCGCGTGACATTTCCCCGAAGGGACAAACACAGGAACGAAGAAGGACACATGCCGGCCAGCCTAAGTGTCCCGGAGCAGTAGCAAGCTACCATGGCTCGGTGGAAACACTAGGAGACATTTCCCGGTAAGAGAGGCTACCAAGGATAAACAACTAGGTTGTCAGATCCCACACATACCAAGCATTTCAATAACATACACACAATATGCTCGATATGTGCAAATACAACATGGCATCACAACATGACTCTACAACTCAAGTATTTTAATCAATAGGCTCCGAGGAGCGAGATACTACAAACATGGGTCTCACGACCCAACAATCAGAGCATACAAGTCAAAGCACAAGTGGAAGCTATCATGTCTGGGTACAGACATCTATAAATGAAAAAGGCTGAGAAGCCTGACTATCGATCAGATCCTGCCGAGGGCACAAGATCGTAGCTGAGGTATCAAGCTAAACGTCGAAGTCCACGTGGAACTACTAGTGAGACTGAAGTCTCTCTGCAAAAACATAAAATAGGCAAACGTGAGTACAAATGTACCCAGCAAGACTTACATCAGAACTAACTACATATGCATCATTTTCAACAAGGGGGATGGTGGGGTTTAACTGCAGCAAGCCAGCTTTGACTCGGTGGCTATCCTAAACTACGACTGCAAGTAACTCTTTTGAGGTGGCGCACACGAGTCCACATATTCACCATATCAATACACCACTATGGAACCGCTCCCGTCTCCTTACGAGAACGCCATCCATAGCACTCACGCTTATCTTGCGTATTTTAGAGTATCCACTTTCACTTGTCTATGAACTGATATAAGCAACCCAGAGGTCCTTTTCCGTGGACACGGCTATTCGAATAGATTAGGTTAACCCTGCAGGGGTGTACTTCTTCACACACGCTCTCACCACTTACCGCCGTTTACACGACATGTACTCGGCAACCTTCAAGCGGAAGCCCAACGTGGGTGTCGGCCACGGCCTGCCTAAACACTCAAGTCTCTAGTCCAGGTTTATCGCCTATTCGGGTTCCATCCATGAGGAGATCCGGCCGGAGTTTCGCTCACAGCCCCAAACGATGTGTACAGGGTTCCGTGACACCAAATGGGTGCCCGGTTTACCCGGCCACGTGCCTACCGCATCACAGCCCACCCCTACGGTCAGCGCTGTCCACGGCCTCCAGCATACTACAAACACCAGAAACTACTTGCAACTCCTGGACAGAGGACAAGGGTGATTAAGAAGCCGAGAGGGTCCATTGGTTTCGGGCCCAATGCGTGGTAGTAGCTGAATCATGGATCACAAACACAGAACTCAGTTCCTGAGGACGGCTGCAATGAGACAACCCACCGTGTACTCCTACATGGCCTCTCACCGCTACCTTTACCAAATCGTGTTCACACACTTAGCTCACACACAGTAGGACATGTTCACACACCTCTGATTCATCCCCGATGAATCAGACCTGACTCAACTCTAAGCAGTAGCAGGCATGACAAACAAACATGAATGAGTAGGCACAACAGGGCTCAAACAACTCCTACTCATGCTAGTGGGTTTCATCTATTTACTGTGGCAATGACAGGTCATGCAAAGGATAAAGGGGTTCAGCTACCGCAGCAAGTAACAGATGAATCGGTGTTGTCCTAATGCATTAAAAGAGAGCAGGAGCGAGAGAGTAGGATTGTATCGGAATGAACAAGGGGGTTTTGCTTGCCTGGCACTTCTGAAGATAACATTGAGTCTTCATCAGTGTCAACGATCACATCATCGGTATCACGTCTATCGAGAGGGGACAAATACCGGCAACACAGAAAGGAACACAATCAATGCAATGCACAATATGATGCATGCTATGACATGGCAATATGAATGTGTTTTGGGCTAATGCAATTAGCAACAGATTAAATGAAGTTGGTTTGAATATAAAATTCAAATTCAAACTCCATATGTGATTATTCAAATGCCATTCACTTCATTTGCCCTAAACAGTAGTGATAAGTTGTTCTAACATGCATGAAAATGGTACAGATGGATTCCTTGAATTTTTCTGATAATTTTTCATATATAATTTATTTAATTTGGAGTTACGGTTAATTTTCTATGATTTTTAGAAGTTTTAGGCATTTTCTGAAATTAATAAATCATTTTAGATTTATTTAAATTCCAGAAAGGAATTATTGCGTCAGCACTAGGTCATGCTGACCTCAGCATAGTCAACAGGGGCTGGTCCGGGTCAAACCTGACCAGTGGGGCCCACTGGTCAGTGACACACCGCTGGCATGAGTCACTGACGTGTGGGGCCAGTCAAAAGCCACGTCAGCAAGTCAAACTGACATCGGGGCCCACATGTCAGTGAGATAGAGAGCTAACAGGGGGTTATTTAACTTAACCCGTGTTTTTAACAGCAGCGGTCCCACATGTCATGCACAAGGGTTTAATTAACTGAGTGATTAGCAGCTAACCTAATGCTCCACGTCAGCTAGTGACGCCGGCGACCACGGCGACGGCGAGACCTCGCCGGAGTTGCTCGGGACGGTGCTACAGGCTGCGGTTGGGCACCCTGAGGGCACCAGGAGGGAGCCCGTGCTCCTGCGCATCCAGCGGAGGCAGCGGAAGGTCGCGGGGCGGCCGGGGCTGACGGCGGCGAGCTCGGCAGCGGCGGCCGGAGCTCGGGTTTGGGCGGAGCGAGGGTTCGGGGCGCTAGAGGGCTGGCTGAGGGGCTATGCGGACTCCTGGGGCAGCTAGGAGCACGCTAGGCTCGTCGGACTGGCCGCAACAGCACGTCAGTGCCACGCCCGGCGTCCATGGCGGACGGCGGCGCTCGGTACGGTGGCTAGCATGGCTACTGCACGGGAAAACCAACGGGGAGAGAGGGGAAACGTAGGAGAGCTCACGGAGGGGCTAGCGGAGGAGACGACGAAGTCGGGGAAGCTCTGGACGCGCCGAATCGGTGGAGTCGATCTCCGGGCACCGGAGGTGAAGACGATGATGCTCCGGTCGATTTCGGCCTCCTCTGATCGCGTGCGTCGGTGGGTAGCCCCACGGGGTCAGGGCGGAGTTCGGGTACGCAGAGAGGGGGCGAGGGAGTGGCTGAGGTTGCGGTGGTTGCGAGCGGCGGCGGCGGAGGCGTTCGGGTGTGCGAGAGGGAGAGGCGAAGGAGAGACGAAGGGGACGAGTGAGGGGGTCCAGGGGTTCGAGGCGGCGCCGAGGAGAAGGCCCGAGGCGTCGCGGTGGCGAGGGACGCAGGCAGGCAGGGAGGTGGCGTGTCGCCACGGCGCGCGCGTGCGCTGTCTCCCTCCTCTGCCTACTGGCAGAGGTAGAGGACGACTGGCACCAGGCCAGTGGGCTGGGCTGTCCACTGGGCCAGCCAGGTAAGGCCCAGGTAAGACTCTGTTCTTTTTATTTTTTTTATTTCTGTTCTGTTTTGTTTTGGTTTAGTAAAAATACTAAACCATTTTATAAAATCCTGAAAATAATTATGTGGCTAGAACTAAAATATACCAAACCACATAAAATGTTCCAGTAATTATTGGACATATATTATTTATATATAATATATATATCCAATGCAAATAGCTATTTATTTAATTCAAAGACCCAAAATAATTAACTCTGAGATACCAAAAATATTGTTTTGAGTTTTACCTCTTTGCAATATTTTCAGAGACTAAGA
Source organism: Triticum dicoccoides (assembly GCF_002162155.2). Classification (NCBI taxonomy): domain Eukaryota; kingdom Viridiplantae; phylum Streptophyta; class Magnoliopsida; order Poales; family Poaceae; genus Triticum; species Triticum dicoccoides. Next base: position 172,659,067 of record NC_041382.1, on the reverse strand, counting down.
GGAACATTTTCTTGGGCTTCTTTGAGAAGATTTTAATGTTGATCATTTTTAGAAGGTTTCTGAGGCTTTGAAAATTCCTCAATTCAAATTTCATTTGAATTAAAACATGATACTCACATGAGGTCTAGCCTAGTGCATAACAGGACCAGGGATGTGACAACTCACCCCCACTAAACAAAAATCTCGTCCCGAGATTCAAGCGTAGGGTAGGGTGAAGGGGAAACGCAAACTAGCACAATCTTCACGATCCAGGGTGCACTTCATCAAAGCGTTGATTCGATCACCATCTTTGTCTCGAAGTCTTGCTCTGAGAACTCCAACTAACATGACAACGAGAGGAAAGGAAAGATCCTAAAAGAATGGTTCTTCTCGAAGGTCGAACAACTCAGGATTAACTCACGGAATGAGACATAGCAACATCTCTCGAGCTGAGAGGCGAAGCACACATCCATAGGAATGGAGTGAAGCAGATGACGAAGGTTCACTAGGTAGACCACAATTTCACGCTTAAGAAAGTGGTAATCGATTGTCAACGTAGCGAGGAGTTGAGTTGCCATGATACCATAACGATACACCTTAGGGAAGGTGACTCGTAGAGATATCCCCTTAAGTGGCAAAAAGAATTACCTTTGATTCAGAGATCATTGAAACTCTTTAAACCAGCCTAAGGCAATCACAAGCGATCATTTGGAGGGGGTCGGTAGAATGGCATACTCAGACTTGGATGATGTGGATTACCTTGTTGAAGACAACGTAATGGATGAATTTGCTTATTACCGGAAATGGAAGAGACCCATGGTAGAATGGCACATTGGCGGTGCAAGCTGGGAACAAAATGCAAAGGCTGGGAATGATTCTGGTAACTGGGGAAGAACCCGACAATAAAGAGTGAATTCATTGTTTGAGTAGGTCATAGCATTGCCGAGGGAACTGAGAGCAAACCCAGCTAGTGCCGAGGATAACACGTAGCGCTTGTGCGTGCTCTCAAGAACTTGAGCATTTCCACAATCATCAAGATTCTACCAATATCCGTGTCAAGGATCCTGGCAACACAACTTGCTACCATGATGAATGATGCAGATGCAAAGGAAGATAACACCTTCTCAGATTTCACCCTTGGTGGGGCCAAGGAAATAAAATCTGGATGATCGACCGAGAGACATTTAGCACTCCGCTTCTAATGTTCTCCTTGATGTGCTGGTGTAACCCACTCATAGATATGGTTTGATATCTAGAACATCAAGTAAAAAGGTCGGACTTCGGGAGCACTGGAATCCATAAGGAACAGTTACGGAGGTAAATCCTACGAAATCCTTATGGAGAGGTGGCCAACTTCTTCAATCAAGATACTACAATAATAGGTCTTTCGGCTGGGTGGGGCTGGCCACGACATCCACTTTACCAGTTATCGAGGAACCAATATTATAGTTCTTGGGGAAATGTTCCAACCATCATATCTGCCTGAGATTCAGATCTGGTTGGTGTCAGAATATTCCAGACCCATCGAGTCTAGGAAGAAAAATGAAAGTTTGCAACACAAATCGACGAGATGACGTTGCGGGATTCTCGGGAGATGAACTACGATAGCAAGCTCCAAAACATGAGCTGGTTCTACTACAAACATGTGAACACGCTGTCCCAGACAAACATGACCACGTGGTAGTCTTATAATAAAACACTACCGAGTTCAGGTGGGGAACCATCATTAATGACATCGAAGTCTCCACGCGTGGAAGTCCAAAGAGTTCACCTTGGACAGACTTCTTTATCTTTGAACAACTCAATCAGTGGCTTGGTGTGCTAGGATATACATATAGAATGGAGGTTGCAAATCTCCAGACCACAGAATACTTCGCACGTATGCATGACTGACTTGGGATGATTCCAGAGGAAGCAAAACTAACTTTCTCAAATTCACGGCGGCAACTTTCACCAAATGCACGTGTATAAGAGGAAGTCACTCCTTTCATCAAACAAATACTTCATGAGCTAGCATGAAGAAAATGCTTTCAAAAGTTTCCAACACTAGCTTAATGTCCAACAAAATCATGGAGGAGATAAGGATGTTGTCAATGGGCTCAACAACAATTCATCTGGGTTTCCTTTTAAAAGGAATTCCATAGTTAAGAGAACAAGTGATAGCATTGGTCAGACCAAAGATGTAATGGTGTATGCTCGAGGGATCAACCACGAGTAGGACAACATTACGAGCATCGTTGGTACTGATTTGATTTGACGATAGCCCACACTCAAATCAAGGGATTGATAAGACAATAGGTCCAGCAACTGATCACAGGGACCAATCGATGAAGATATCATCTTTCTTCAACACACACTACACAAGAATATCCCTTTGGAACGAACTAAGTCAGACAAGTTTTTATCTTCCAACTCTCCAAGTTGTTGTCCAGCTTAACCAACTAGCTCAGGGATATCTAACACCGATTCTTGGAAAGAAGGTGGTTCATAAGAAACCAACTTGATCACGGGCTCAACATAACGGTCAAGTGACGACCTGGTAGTACTTCCGAGAAGATCTTCGGAAAATCACGAACCACCGATATGTTACTAAGCTCGAGAACAATCTTGCTTTTCAGGGCAAGATGATATGATCAAATGAGCGAGGACTTGACAAATCCTAACTCATCAATCAAAGAGTGCACCAGGAAATAAGGACTAGGTAGCACGATCAATCTTAGAATGGTGATTCAATAACCAACATACTAAGAATAAAATTATTATCCTTTAACTACCAAGCAACGAGGTTGCTAGGAGTATTGATTTCACACATCACAATTCATTTGTCGGTATTCCGGTTGCATCAACACGGAACCGAGGAATGAAAAAGGATGGCGAGAAGTATCACTATGTCAAGAATTCACAAAAGGTGGTGCAATTCTCATGAAATTCCTGTCATAAAGAAGGTAATACTTCAGGGTAGAGCAGACCAGAAGCTGGATTGTAACTTGATCTGCAGAACACAACTACTTTGACCAATATGGATGAGGTACTGGAGTTTGTTTCTCCTAGTCATTCAGGACGGAATGGCTTGACGGGCCACAAGAGTAATAGGCATCGACAAACGAACGCGCGCATACTCTTGACTATCAATTGATAGACGAAGGTCAGTAGACAACTAAAGAGGGACAACTCAAAGGAACACACGATTTTCTGAGTTGTGGATGCATGGTTTAGCATGTCGAACGAATTCCACATATTTCTTCCGGATAACCCATGCAGAAAGGTAGAACTGGCAGAGTCACAATGTAGAATCGAGAACCCATCGAGAGCACTCTGATTGTGATCTTTCGATCAGCGAGGAACATCTGCCATAAGCGGTTCATAGTATTTGGAAGAAAGGAATACCACGAACATCGAGGACTAATGCAAAGGTTACTAATAACCTAAAGGAACGAGCAAAACTATCAACATGAAGCAAGTAGGGTGAATCTCGGGTTCAAAACCCAGGGATAGAATACCTACTACTAAATGGCATCACGGGATGCTTTCGATAATGACGGCCAGAGTCATCACACTGGAACATAAATCATGGCTAGACTACTAGATGATCCCCTGAGACACCTAGGGTCATAATAGTAACTCCAACATAATGTCAAGACAATAAAATACCTCAACTCAACAATTAGTGTGATTGAGCTGGCATAAAGGAACATCGAAACCAGAGGGAAAGGATTTTGCAAATGCATCAGACTATTTAGAAACCTGGAATGACTCGGACAGCATAACGGCTGTAAATGCTCAGAAAAGATTTGAGACATTCACAAAAATGGTGGCATAACCACTCAGAAGCACAATATCAAGGTCTCGAGATCAACAGTTAACATACAGAAGTAGAAACTGAACTCAAGCTTAGAACCATCAATCCTACAAGTCTGCAGATTAGTAACACGTGATCCTGATAGAAAGAAGAGATAGCCTAGTTCTTAATCCCCGTAGAAGAGAAGATGATGACTCAGATCAGAAGGCCATGAGGTATAAGGAGTAAAAAGAGCCTTACGTTCCATCCCACAATCAATTCCCTTATATAACTAAAGAATTTCTAGACTCAACTTCGACCAGTTTGGCTTGGTAATCCTACAGGCAGTCAAGCTCTGATACCAACGCTGTCAGGACCCCGACTCAATGCCACATCGATCTAGCATGTAACACCTCATATCACTTTGCGGCCTCACGCACGGTATTCCCACGGGTGTCGCATTACCTTTGCCCGGGACCGTTTGCGCCTTTTGGCACACGTATATGACAGTGTCGCTAGCATCCATATGATAAGGAGCCCGGGCTGACATGGCTAGTCGTAAACCCAAAGTGGCACAGACTTACAGGGACAGGCATCCATGACCCAGCATCGAACGTGTCGGTCATCAGCGAGTGAATCCAGGCTGTAGCACTGGGCTAGCAGGACTCCGGTGAACCGGGCTGTAGCGGGCTAACAGGACTCCGGTATACATCACGTGACATTTCCCCGAAGGGACAGACACAGGAACGAAGAAGGACACATGCCGGCCAGCCTAAGTGTCCCGGAGCAGTAGCAAGCTACCATGGCTCGGTGGAAACACTAGGAGACATTTCCCGGTAAGAGAGGCTACCAAGGATAAACAACTAGGTTGTCAGATCCCACACATACCAAGCATTTCAATAACATACACACAATATGCTCGATATGTGCAAATACAACATGGCATCACAACATGACTCTACAACTCAAGTATTTTAATCAATAGGCTCCGAGGAGCGAGATATTACAAACATGGGTCTCACGACCCAACAATCAGAGCATACAAGTCAAAGCACAAGTGGAAGCTATCATGTCTGGGTACAGACATCTATAAATGAAAAAGGCTGAGAAGCCTGACTATCGATCAGATCCTGCCGAGGGCACAAGATCGTAGCTGAGGTATCAAGCTAAACGTCGAAGTCCACGTGGAACTACTAGTGAGACTGAAGTCTCTCTGCAAAAACATAAAATAGGCAAACGTGAGTACAAATGTACCCAGCAAGACTTACATCAGAACTAACTACATATGCATCACTTTCAACAAGGGGGATGGTGGGGTTTAACTGCAGCAAGCCAGCTTTGACTCGGTGGCTATCCTAAACTACGATTGCAAGTAACTCTTTTGAGGTGGCGCACACGAGTCCACATATTCACCATATCAATACACCACTATGGAACCGCTCCCGTCTCCCTACGAGAACGCCATCCATAGCACTCACGCTTATCTTGCGTATTTTAGAGTATCCACTTTCACTTGTCTATGAACTGATATAAGCAACCCAGAGGTCCTTTTCCGTGGACACGGCTATTCGAATAGATTAGGTTAACCCTGCAGGGGTGTACTTCTTCACACACGCTCTCACCACTTACCGCCGTTTACACGACATGTACTCGGCAACCTTCAAGCGGAAGCCCAACGTGGGTGTCGGCCACGGCCTGCCTAAACACTCAAGTCTCTAGTCCAGGTTTATCGCCTATTCGGGTTCCATCCATGAGGAGATCCGGCCGGAGTTTCGCTCACAGCCCCAAACGATGTGTACAGGGTTCCGTGACACCAAACGGGTGCCCGGTTTACCCGGCCACGTGCCTACCGCATCACAGCCCACCCCTACGGTCAGCGATGTCCACGGCCTCCAGCATACTACAAACACCAGAAACTACTTGCAACTCCTGGACAGAGGACAAGGGTGATTAAGAAGCCGAGAGGGTCCATTGGTTTCGGGCCCAATGCGTGGTAGTAGCTGAATCATGGATCACAAACACAGAACTCAGTTCCTGAGGACGGCTGCAATGAGACAACCCACCATGTACTCCTACATGGCCTCTCACCGCTACCTTTACCAAATCGTGTTCACACACTTAGCTCACACACAGTAGGACATGTTCACACACCTCTGATTCACCCCCGATGAATCAGACCTGACTCGACTCTAAGCAGTAGCAGGCATGACAAACAAGCATGAATGAGTAGGCACAACAGGGCTCAAACAACTCCTACTCATGCTAGTGGGTTTCATCTATTTACTGTGGCAATGACAGGTCATGCAAAGGATAAAGGGGTTCAGCTACCGCAGCAAGTAACAGATGAATCGGTGTTGTCCTAATGCATTAAAAGAGAGCAGGAGCGAGAGAGTAGGATTGTATCGGAATGAACAAGGGGTTTTTGCTTGCCTGGCACTTCTGAAGATAACATTGAGTCTTCATCAGTGTCAACGATCACATCATCGGTATCACGTCTATCGAGAGGGGACAAATACCGGCAACACAGAAGGGAACACAATCAATGCAATGCACAATATGATGCATGATCATGACATGGCAAAATGAATGTGTTTTGAGCCAATGCAACTAGCAACAGATTAAATGAAGTTGGTTTGAATACAAGATTCAAATTCAAACTCCATATGTGATTATTCAAATGCCATTTAATTTATTTGTGCTAAACAGCACCTATAAGTTGTTCTAACATGCATGAAAATGGTACAGATGGATTCCTTGAATTTTTCTGATAATTTTTCATATATAATTTATTTAATTTGGAGTTACGGTTAATTTTCTATGATTTTTAGAAGTTTTAGGCATTTTCTGGAATTAATAAATCATTTAAGAATTATTTAAATTCCAGAAACATTTACTACGTCAGCAGTGCGTCACCGTGACGTCAGCAGGTCAACAGACGCTGCTTCTGGTCAAACCTGACGTGTGGGGGCCACACGTCAGTGACACAGGGCTGTTTCACTCACTGACAGGTGGGACCGGTCAACGGCCACATCAGCTAGGTCAACTCCGACGCGTGGGGCCATTGTGGTTAACTTAAACTAAACAGGGATTAAACCGTGGTTAGTTAAGGGCGTGGGGCCCATATGTCATCGACACGCGACACTAACTAAACGCAATTAGCACCTAAGCTAACGGTGCCACGTCAGCCACCGAAGACCAGCCGGCGGCGACCACAGGACACGGCGGGGGCACGCCGGACTTACGCTAGAGGAGTCAGCTTGGCGCGCTGAGGGCACCAGGGGATGGCCCTTGCTCTCGCGCATCCAGAGGGCCAAGTGGGAGGTCGTGGGGTCGCCGGAACTCATGCCGGCGACGAGCTTTGGCGGCGATGGTGTTCGGTGGTGCTCGGGCGCGTCGCTACGGTGCATCAGTGAGCAAATGGAGAGGCTGGGCAGCACCTGCTAGACATGGGGAGCACTAAGAGCAGCACAGTGAGGCCAGGGGAGCACGGAGGCTATGCGTGCAGCAGCAATGGCGGACGGTGGCTTCGGTGCTCGTGGGGAACGGCGCTACGGTACGGAGGAGAGCATGCTGAGTTAGGGGAGAAGGTCAGTGGCTCACGGCGATGACGAGGGGACGCTCGGCGAGGTCGGGGACGGTCCGGAGCCGACGAATTTGACGAAGATGGCCGGCGGTCCCGAGGTTGAAGAAGACATCGTGGGCGGTGTTGCGGCACGTCCGGGGCCTTGTGGCTCGGTGGGGAGAAGGAGGGGGGTCGAGGCGGAGCTCGTGGGTGTGTCGGAGAGGCTCGGGGGTGGCGGTGGCCGCGAGGGAGCTCGTCGGTGGCGGCGGCTCCGTTCGGGCGAGTGAGAGAGAGAGGTCCAGGGGAGAGGATGAGGACGCGGGAGAGTGAGGGAGAGAGGCAGGGAGGTGCGTGGCGCCGCTAGGAGGGGCCGGGGAAGAAGCAGGAGGTGGCCAGGGAAGCAGGAGGTGGCGCGCGCGGCGACGTCGCGGTGTCTGTCCTCCTGGCAGGGAGGAAGACGACAGTGGGGGGGGGGTGGAGATGGGCTGGGCTGGCCAGGTGGGCCTGGTGGGCTGCAGAGGTGAGTCCAGGTAAGGTTTCTCTCCTCTGTCTTTTATTTATTGTTTTCTATTTTGTTCTGTTTTGTTTTGGTTTAGTAAAAATACTAAACCATTTTATAAAATCCTGAAAATAATTATGTGGCTAGAACTAAAATATACCAAACCACATAAAATGTTCCAGTAATTATTGGACATATATTATTTATATATAATATATATATCCAATGCAAATAGCTATTTATTTAATTCAAAGGCCCAAAATAATTAACTCTGAGATACCAAAAATATTGTTTTGAGTTTTACCTCTTTGCAATATTTTCAGAGACTAAGAGGAACATTTTCTTGGGCTTCTTTGAGAAGATTTTAATGTTGATCATTTTTAGAAGGTTTCTGAGGCTTTGAAAATTCCTCAATTCAAATTTCATTTGAATTAAAACATGATACTCACATGAGGTCTAGCCTAGTGCATAACAGGACCAGGGATGTGACACCGTGCCTGCAGGGGAGGCGAGAGGGGAAGGGGGCTCACACCAGCCCCGCTACCGGCTGGTGCGCCGCGGGAGGCAGCCGCCGCCGGGCAACCTGTGCCACCAGGAGATGGGGATCCGTAGCTCGGGGGAGGGCACCGCAGCGCAAGAAGGGGGCGCGTCGGAGGAGATCGAGGGCCCGACGTGGCCGCGTCGGCCAGCCCTCCAGCGACAGGAATGATGGAGTGGTCGGATGGGGGTGGGGGAGCCCGAATCAGCAGCGGGACGGAGAAGAAAGGCCCCGCCGCCACCATCCCAGGGCCCGGCGCGGCTTCGCCGGCCAGTCCTCCAGCGGCGGCGGCGCGGGAGTGGGCCGAGGGGAGGCTTCGGACGGCGGCGGCTAGGGCTCCCTCGTGTCGCCCGAAGCGGGCGACGCGGGGGTTGAGGACGACGATATTGATAAGCGAAAGGGACGCAGCATATGCGGAGCACCGGATCTAGAGCTGCATCGGCCAACCATGGGGGCGGGGGAGGGGCGTGTCCATGGCTGCCGAGCCGAAGCCGCATCTGCAGGGGATGCGAGGGGGCAAGGGGGCTCGCGCCAGCCCCGCTCCCGGCCGGCGCGCTGCGGGAGGCAACTGCCGTCGGGCAACCTGTGCCACCAGGAGATGGGGATCCGTTTGTTCCTGGTTCCTTGGTTTCTGGTTGTATCTATACCTTATATGGGGAAATAAATAAAAATTTAAAAAGTCAAAATAGTTCCAAAGTTTTTTTTAGAATAAACTGACTTTCTTTTGCACTAGTATATAATTTTTCACAAATTAAAAACCGGCGTTGACTTCAGGTAAAAGAAATCAAATATTTGCTATTATCGGTCACTACTCACATTATTTTGGATGTTTTTTTAAAGAAGTCAATGGCGATTTTTCTTTTTGTGGATTTTTTTCACAACTGCCCTGAAGGTGAATATCCAATTTTGAGCCCGGGCTCAATTGCAGTAGATGAACAGCAAATTAAAAAAAATATTCAAAAAAATGCATGTAGGATGATTGAGTGTGTGAGGTGCATGCCAAATTTCAAATCATTTGGATATCTTAGTAGCTCTCAGCATAAAGAAAAAATAAATAAGATGTGATCAATGCATAAACAGTAAACTTTTTCACGTATCTCAAACTTGTCTTTTGTTGTTGGGAGCTACTCAGACATCAAAATGCTCTGAAATTTGGCACGGACATCACACACTCAGTCATCTTTCTCCACACAAAAAATCAGATTTTTTTGGAATTTATTTTTTTAATGATTTTTTGTTCACTTCCGGACTCATCCAAGCCAGTGAGCCAAAACGTTGCTCTGACCGTAAGGTCAAGTTTATTGAAAAAAATATCAGAACTTTTTTAATTACATCTTTTCCCATATAGGGTTTATTATACACCTATGGACCAAAAATTCTCCTCCAACTTATAACACGTCCTATACACGGCGGGAGATGCTCTAATCGAATAAAACGCCCTCTTCTTTTAACAAAATCTTGAAGTGGAGAAATAAAATGTTGAATCGTTGGGAAGGCACGCGAGATGAATATCATGGCTTCACATGGTCACCCACTCACCCACACATGCACGTGAAAGCACAGCAACAAGACAAAAATGCCCTACCTCCACTGCTCGCGCCCGTGCCAACTTACAAGTCAACGACATGATAGCACTGTTGATCTTCGCGGCCTCACCTCCCAAAACCCACGCATGAATCGCATCGCATGCCATGTTCTGCCGCCCGTACATGCGACCTCCCAGACGCAGACGTGCAGCTTTGCTTCTCTCTTTAGTCCGTTGGAGAAGGAGAAATATACATATTGCATCACCTCCCGAGACGGGATCACCGCAACGGGCAAGAAGGAGATCGGTCGGATGGCGCCGACGTGCCGTGCCCCGCGCGGCGCCCGCCCACGTCGACGGTCGACGTCGACCCGGTCAAGGCGCGGCGAAGCAAGCGCGCGCGCGCGGCCTCCGACAGCGCAGCAACGGCAGGTCAAAGTCACGCACCGAGCCGAGTAAATTGCACAGAAGTACCACAATTGGGGCATTGGAAGCAGATTGGTACCAAGTTTGGTAATTTTTACATGTCAGTACCAAGTCTGGGGCTATACGTTACAAAAAGGTCTAAATCGCGTATAAACGCGTATTGACGGTGTATCTGACCGGCGGGGCCCGCCTGTCAGCTGCCGACGTGGCATTTTTTTTGCAGAAAACCCCCGCACGGCGGCGCCCGGTCTGGATCGAGGGGAGGATCCCCTCGAGCCCGAGCTCCTCTCGCATCACCGCCGCCCCCGCTCGCGCCGGAGCTGCCCCTGCTCGCGCCGCCGCGGCCTCTGGTCGCGC
>NC_041382.1:172619631-172647720 GCF_002162155.2 Triticum dicoccoides | reverse complement strand
CCGCGCGCGCCTCCGCCGACTCCTGCAGCTGCGTCCGTCGCGACGCCTCCGCTCCCTGCTGCTGCTGCTATTGCCTCGGTGAGCGCCTTGCCGCCGATGGCGTCTAGGAAGAAGGCGCGACACGGGCGAAGCACGCGCCGACGAAGAGCAGCTCCGCGTCGAGCGGCGCCGTGTGCTCGGCGCGCCTGAGCCAGTGGTGGTTGTGCAGGGCGATGGCGAGCGAGACGTCGCAGGCGAGCGCGGTGGCCGTGGCGTTTCTGTCGGCGAGGGCGAGGCGGGCGAGGGCCGCGTCCTCGACGGTGACGCCGAGGGGCGGGCGGTAGATGTGATGACGGGCGAGCAGCGTGACCCCGGCGGCGAGGACGACGAAGGCGACGAGCGCGCAGGTGACGCGGGTGAGCGCCTTGCCGCTGATGGCGTCCATGAAGAAGAAGGAAGAGAAGGAGAGAGGCAGGGTCCGGGGACGTCCTGGTCCTAGTCGCCGTTGGTGGTGCTCCGGTGGCCGGCCGACGGCGAGGCGAGGAGGAGGCCAGGGCGGGCTGGGGTTACGGGAGGCGAAGGAGCTCGGGCTCGAGGGGCTCCTCCCCTCGATCCAGATCGAGCGCCGCCGCGCGTGAGGACGAAGGAGGTGCGGGGGGTTTTCTGCAAAAAAAATTGCCACGTCGGCAGCTGACAGGCGGGCCCCGCCGGTCAGATACACTGCCAATACGCGTTTATACGTGATTTAGACCTTTTTGTAAAGTATAGCCTCAGATTTGGTACTGACATGTAAAAATTATCAAACTTGGTACCAATCTGCTTCCAATGCCCCAATTATGGTATTTCTGTGCAATTTACTCCACCGAGCCGGGCATCGACGACGCCGACGCTGCCCCCTCACGAGCGCGTCATGTGCCGTGCCCCCGCCCCGGCCCCGTCTCGCCCGGCCGCACCACGTGTCCTCGCGCCGCGCTTTTGGCATCTCTCTCCGCCGATGTCGCCGCGGCGCAGCTGCCCGTTGGTTGGCGCCACCTCTACGGCTCGGGCCCCGGCCACGCCACGGGACGGGCTCGATCGGCGCCGTGTTGGTGTTGGTGGGAGACTGGGAGGGAGCGAGCCACTGCGATCCCGGCGGTGCCGCTGGGGCCGAGCGGAAGGAAAGCGATGGTTGCACGTTGGGGAGGGGCCGTCTCGTTTCAGATGTGCGCGCAGGCAGGCGGCCATGATTTGCTTCGGAACAAAGGACCTTGGAAAAGCCGTTCGCAGCATGACAACAGTACAACTACATCAACAACCTAATCGACACTGTAGTCGCTGGTGTGAATAAGTTGTGTCATGTCCACGGAACAAGCGCGTACGGCACGCGCAAGGACTGCGGACAGGCGCAACGCCACCGTAGGAATTTGTTGTTGCACCCAACGGCATCGGTACCATTCGTCTGCGGTTGCAGGGAATGGTATTAGCGTTTAGCAGGAGTACTTGCAGATGCCATTTCTTTTCCTCAAAGCTTCGAACGCTTAGAAGACATCCTTGTGTTATTAGCAGCAGCAGCATTGATTGATTTCGAAAGGGAAGGCAACGCATGCGGCGAGCCCTGAATCAAGGAGCGTGCGGCATGCCGACTAACATCGATAGCTACGGACCCTGAAGTTTTGCACCGATAGATAGATAGATAGATAGATACAAGAACACATCACATTTAGTCATTTACCCACCTACCCACTGCCCCCACATCCATCTTGGCACCACATGCATGTAGCAATACCACTCCTACATGAAAAGAAACACAGTGTTGCTATACACACGACACTGGGTAGCCGATTTGCGCACGATCGCACTGATCCGGCCGTGCATGCGTTGGACAAAGTGGAGGCCAGCGGTTAGATCACGCATCGTCCAACGTTCGGCTGCTATGTATCGGCTGCATAGTAGTTTCGAAACACACATGACGGCGATACGGCGCTCAATTATCCTCCTGACAGGAATTCAAAAACCCATCCAGATTCTAATTCTGCTCCACAGTTTGTTCGGCCGGCCTCACCGTTTTTGTGTGAGCGACACTGTCGAAAGCAAGATAGCATCGAGCAAGCGAGGCAGGCGCACACATTTCTTCCCCTCTCTCTCTCCCTCCGCCCGACATCGCACCCCACCTCGCCTCTTTCCCTTTCGCCCCAGCGCGCTCACGTCAGACGGTTTCCCCATCTCGCCCGCCCTTTATCTTTTCCTCTTTTCCGCCCTCTTTTCCCGTCTCATCTCGCCCCCGTCGCCTTCCACCTCTCGCGCTCGCCTCACATCTTTCCGCCACTCCCCCCCTCCTTCTACTCCACTCCTGGCCCGGCCGCGCTCTCCATGCCCTCCCCGTGAAGCAAGCACATCCTTTCGCCTCCCCTATTAGACCCCCTAGCTCAGTTCCGCGATGGAGAAGGAGAGGAAGCAGGGGTTCTTCGCCGCTCTGAAGGAGGAGGTGGTGCGGGGGCTGTCGCCGGCGAGGTCCCGCGGGAAGACCCCGGCCAGGAGCGCGTCGCCGGCAAGAATGCTGATCCCGCGCCGTCGCAAGGCGCCGCCGCCGCCGCCGGAGAAGCAGATGGAGCAGCAGCAGTACCTGCCGGAGCAGCTTATAGCGCGCTCTGGCAGCCTCCGGCCGGGCGGCGAGGTGCTCGAGCCGCTCATTGAGGGCCCCGACGCCGACCGCCTCGCCGCCGGCGACTTCGTCGGAGAGGACTCCGGCCGGCGGGAGGGGTTCGGGCACTGGGTCCGCGGCCACCTGACGCGCACTCCGTCCATGGCTTCCGCCTCCTCCGCCGGCCCCGGCGGGTCCAGCGGCTCGTTCCGGCACTCCGACCTCCGCCTCCTCCTCGGCGTCATGGGCGCGCCGCTCGCGCCCATCTCCTCCAACCTGGCCGACCCGCTGCCCCTCCTCTCCATCAAGGGCACCCCCATTGTACGTCCACATCTTATGTTGATTCGCTTCCAATCCAAGTGATGCCGCTTTTGGTCGTGCATCTGGTACTCACTTCGCTTGACTGCTCTGGGAACTCGCAGGAGTCGTCGTCCGCGCAGTACATCCTGCAGCAGTACATGGCGGCGTCCGGCGGCTACAAGATGCTGCAGTCGGTGAGGAACGCGTACGCCATGGGCAAGGTGCGCATGGTGGCGTCCGAGTTCGAGACGGCCACGCGCGTCGTCAAGAACCGCGGGCCCAGCGGCCGCGGCGCCGCCGCCGTCGAGCAGGGCGGCTTCGTGCTCTGGACGATGGCCCCCGGCATGTGGTACGTGGAGCTCGCCGTCGGCGGCAGCAAGGTCCACGCCGGCTGCAACGGCCGCCTCGTCTGGCGCCACACCCCCTGGCTCGGCGCCCACGCCGCCAAAGGCCCGGTCCGCCCCCTCCGCCGCGTCCTGCAGGTCCCGACATTGCCACCTTCATCTTCTTCTCCCCTCGATTCTTCGCCACCTCGCAGATCTTCTTACCAAGTTCCCAACTCGCAATGCAGGGCCTTGATCCGCTGACGACGGCCGGGCTGTTCGCGGAGGCGCGGTGCGTGGGAGAGAAGAAGGTGAACGGCGAGGAGTGCTTCATCCTGAAGCTGTCGGCGGACCCGCAGACGCTGAAGCTGCGGAGCGAGGGGCCGGCGGAGATCATCCGGCACGTGCTGTTCGGCTACTTCAGCCAGCGGACGGGGCTGATGGTGCACATCGAGGACTCGCACCTGACCCGCATCCAGCCGCACTCGGGCGGCGACGCCGTGTACTGGGAGACCACCATCAGCTCGTGCCTGGAGGAGTACCGCGCCGTGGAGGGCATCATGATCGCGCACGCGGGGCGCTCCGCCGTGACGCTGTTCCGGTTCGGCGAGGCGGCCATGAGCCACACCAAGACGCGGATGGAGGAGGCGTGGAGCATCGAGGAGGTGGCCTTCAACGTGCCGGGCCTGTCGGTGGACTGCTTCATCCCGCCCGCTGACATCCGGTCCGGCTCCGTGGGCGAGGCCTGCGAGCTGCCCCCGCAACACGGCGACCGCGCCAAGTCCACCGCCGTGCACCCCGCCCGCGTCGCGGCGGCCGCAGAGCGCGCCCACGTCAATGCCGGCGCCGGAGGCCGCGGCGAGAAGATCGTGTGGAGAGTGGAGGTGTGAGGAGCGGACTCAGACTCAGAGTGAAGAAGAATTAGCCGCAGTTGCTAGTTAGTCAGTCGGTCAGTCTGCCTGCTGGTAGAGATAAATTAAATTAAACCCGTCCAATTTGTTCATACTCCTACTAGAGATCGAGTGCGATTTTCCTCTGCCTAGTGATCATCAGACACTTCTTCTAACTCGTTGGTTCGAGTTCTTCATCGATCTTGTCTGTAAATAGGAGCATAAATGTGGATTCTGAGGCCGCTCGTGTCACCTGGCCGCCCTGGATGAATCTGAATCTTTATCCTCGGAATGCAGAAATTTTAGTGCAACCAAACCGACCTTTTCTCTCTGCATCCCTACTGACTGACTCTTGTAGGCCACCCGGAGCTGTGATGGCTACTAATTGTGGGTTCGTGTTACCGCTGGCCGGCTGTCGTGCCACTTGACAGATGATACTCGATACCTAGTACTGATGCTTATTTTGAGCTCGGTGCCTCTTCCAGAGTAAAAAAGAACACCATTTGCTTGTCTTGACACGGACATGTATGTACGTACCCAGGTAGATCAGTGCGCATTAGCACATGAGACATGACACTCCGTCTGAGAGACGCAACTTGCTACTAACTACTACTCGAATGGTGTAGAGTGGCAGTACAGATCTTGCTTAGAAGCTAACCAAATCGTGGTGTACTGCTGCTGTAGTAGTATAAGCTTCCTGGGCATCTCTAGAGGGTGTGTTTGGTTGGCCCAGGAGAGGAGGGGAGTGGGACGACACACACGGGGATGGCATCGGATGCTGAGATCAGCAGTACATCACACCGCCATTCAGCAGCAGCGCACTTGGTCGCCTCGCCTCCTACTCCGTTTCTGTTCTGTTCTGTTGGACCATCGCGCGGGGCGGGGGGGCCCACGGACTGACCGGTCAGAACGGTGGCCCGCCTGCAGTGGCGCCACGGCGTGACCCGGTTGCTGCTGGCGCGGTGGCATGGCATCTACCGCTGCTGCCCGGCCCGCTGCTTTATTTTCTCATCTTTATTGACCAGCGACCTGACGACCTGGGCACAGGCCATACCACCACACACATGCAATGCAAGCCAAGCCGGAGCCTGAAAACTAATGAGGGGCGTATGTTTTTTCTTATAATATGCCCCAGCGATCGTTGCAGCAGTACTCCATCTCGGAGATACAGTCGACGGCACGTCGGAGGCTTCCGTTTTATACCTCTTCTCGTGCTTCAGCTGGTGATGGCCTGATGGGGGTTGCCCGTTTGCGCAGGCAAATTATTGTGGCCTTGGGAGCCGAGCACGCTGTCCGATCGGGTGACTAGTACTATGATGGTGCTCGCCCCTGCCTGTCCCACCAACGTTGCCTGGATCGGTCACTTCCCTCTTGCGCTCGCTTTGCTTTGCTTTTATTTTCTTTTCTTTTCTGTGTGCGCCACTTCCAGGTCGCGCGAACAATGAGTAGTAGCTCCGCTAGCAGTGCTACGCTCCTACTCCCTCCGTCCTATACTATAGAACATTTGTAGTGTTAAAAAAAAACTTACAATATGAAACGGATGGAGTGGTAATAGCAACTCCAACGCGGGAACTCATTTAGAGCAACCCGACGGTATTTTTGTCCGTTTTTTATCCGTTTGGGTCGCCCGCCCGCCGTCTGCCTTCTTTTACATTTTGTGTCGACAGTGCGCTTAACGGATCGACCCATTTCATGACCGCGCACGCTTTAGATCATGCCATCGGCCATGCCGTCGTCCTGATTTTGGCGCTCCATCGCGCGGGGGAAATGCGGCCTAGCGCGCGCTGGTTTTGACGCTCCAACGCGCGGGAATGCTTCGCGCGCGCCACGGCCGGCGCTCGTTATAAGAAGGCACTCCCTACACACTCTGTACGCCGCCCACACGTCTCGCCCCTTCTCACTAGCCTCGCCGCCTCTACGCCACCATGTCGATTCGCCGCCTGGGCGCTTCGGATTTTCGCGGAGCCCGCGAGCGCCGCTCCGGCGCCTTCTCCTCCGAGATCTGGTTTGGCGAGAAACGCTTTATCCTCGACACCTTCGACACCGCAGAGGAGGCGGCCCGCGCGCACGACGCGGCGGCGTGGCGTCTCCTGAGGCCTTGTCGGGATATGAATTTTCCCGACGTGTCGAGCCAGCGGGCGCAGGATCTCGCGCCTCTACCACGGCTTTTCACCGACGAGGATCGCCGTGTCCACCGGAGGCGGGAGCGTCGCCTCGCCATCGCCGAGATGGACGTGGAAGCCATGGTGGTGTGGCGCGAACGCTTCCCGCAGGACATCATCGACTAGCGTCAGTTCTACAAGCAAAGGAGGACGGAGAGGGACGCGAGGAGGACGGAGCGAGCCGCCTATCGGGAGGACAAGCGTTCGCGGAAGCAGGCCACTCAATTGAAACTAAAGCTACGAGAAACTTTGGGTTGGGACTTCGAAGACGAGCAGCATGCTGACGCCTACATTCAGACATTGGAGGAGGACATTACCAAGTCGGAGTCGGAAAGCGACGAGTAGTTAGTCTTTTTTTACCTGTGTACGCTAGAACTATCTATGTATCCATTTTTATTGGAAAAAATGGCTGCCGGCGTCGGCGACGAAGCAGGCGGGCGAGGGTGTGCTGTTTGATGTGGAGAGGCCAATGTGCCACCGACCAGCGGCCCCGGTGAGGAAACAGGGCGAGTGCACGCGTCCGTCTTGTGTCCGCGCCGACGCAAATCCGGCTCAAAAATGGGCCGGAAATGGGTTGGCAGGCAGACGAAAGCAGACGCGCGTCCGTTTGGGTCGACGCGTTGGGCCGACTTTTCTGTCTGCGTCGACCCAAACGGACGGTGGCGGACGAAATGGGTCGCCCCATTGGAGTTGCTCTTAGTCCGTGTGTGTGTGTTTGTTTGCATCAAAACGGACACAAAAGGTAGGCCCAACGCATCGACTCCAAATGAATGTGTGTCCGCTTTTCGTCCGCTGTCGGCCTCGCATCCCTCTGGCCTCACCTCCGTCGCCTCCGCCAAAGGCAAGCCCCACGCGCCCCGCGAGACAGCGGCGCCGCCAAAGAAGAAGAAACAGTTGACGCCCGAGGAGCAGGCCGTGCAGTCGGCCAAGAGGAAGGGCCGGAGGAACGATCAAGGCCGCAAGCTCGAAGCTGTGGCCGCCGCCATTCTCTTCGCCGCCGCATAACGGGAGGAAACCAGTGCCCAAGTCGCCGCGGCAACGTGCCCTGCTCTACCTAGGGTTAAATCCTGGTCATCACGGGCTCATCAACGCTGTCGTGGCAGCAACTATCACGGGCTCGTCGGCACTCCCTCGGGTGATATTCCCAGAGTTGCCGCTCGCATCTACTAGGCAGCCGATTCACGGCTTTCATGTCTATCCGTAAGCCTCCCGCTTCTCCGGCAAATGCTGACCGGAGGTGAGCGTCGTGGCGCCGTCCATGCCTGCGCCCATGGCCATTGACCTCCACGCCACACCGGTGGCCGGTAAATCATCCTCCAGATGGACGAGGAAACGCCCGTCCAAGATACCAGCCGACAGGCATCCTGACGCCCACAACATGTTTGACAGAATGTCGGCTGCCGGTGACAATGAGATGGCTAACCGTTTCATCATTGAGAACATCATCTTTGAAGGTGGTGTGGGAGCCGCTTCCTCCGCAGGTGGGGGGGGGGGGAGCGGCTGCAGGCGATGCGGGCGCGACTGCCTTCAATCCCGACGAGACACAAAGCCAAGACAATCGAGCGCCCTACAGGCCCGCCACCTTTGATCAAGCTGGCATGGACGACTCCTTCATGAAAGACCAGGTAGGCTTGGGCAACACCTTCCTGCTCGACCACGAATTCCACCGAGGACTACGACCTTGAGGAAGTGGATGAAATGGACATCACCAAGGAGCCTTTGTTTGAGGACGAGCTCACCAACCAAGTCGGCGCAAACAAGAAGCGCAAAAGCAAACTGACGAAGGCATACACGCAGCCGGAGGACAAACTCCCTTGCGAGTGTTCATGAGACATTGGCCAAGATCCCAAGGTCGGCGCCGAGAAAAAAGGCATCTACCTTTTGGCTTTGTGCTCATCATGAGTACCATGAACGCAAGAACTTCGCGCCGTACCAAATGGAGAGCAAGCGCGGGTGGGTGTCTCTCTCAAAGTAGTGGAGGGTGATACAACAAAAGTGCAATAATTTTTTGTGCACCCCTTGAGAGTATCCAAGCGCGTCACGTGAGCGGCCTCAAAAACATGGTATACATGCGCCCTCTTCGTATCGTTATGTTTGTATGTCCATTTTCCCATATGCTTGTAGGCATTCAAGGCCCAACATGATGGCAAGTCATTCAAACTCACCCATCTTTGGATGATCATCAACGGGGAGGAGAAGTTCAAGGCGCAATATGCCGTCGCCAAGGTGTTTGGGGGGAGGGGAGAAAGCCGCCGAGGAGCACGGAGAGGGAGAGAAGCCACGACTGCAGGGGGAAAACCTACTCCAAGAAGGAGGACAAGCGCGAGGCGGCGTCCATTGCCTTGCATGCCACTTTAGAGGTCATGATGACCAAGAAGGACACAAGGGAGGAGAAACGCCGGCAAGACAGGGAAGAGCAAATGCACGCCTTCATGGAGATCCAAAGAAGGAGGCTTGAACTCGATGCGGAGAAGCAAGCCAAGATGTTCGGGTTGAAGGCAGAGAAGCAAGAGAAGATGCTCGAGATCAAGGCCGCCAATGCCAAGACCAAGGTAAAAAAAGTGACGCTCGTTAGCATGTTGACAGGGGTGGAGATCATGAAGGTGAACTTGAGCACGGTGTCGCCGAGGAAGAGGTCATGGTTCGAGAAGATGCAGGCCAACATGCTCAAGTTCGATGACGAGTGATCTATGGCGAATAGTGTCATCCTTTTTTTGTATGCTGACAAGTGTGCTGGCATGACCACGGCCGAGATGGCATGGTTGAACTCCCGCCTTTTTTCTGTGCTAGCATGTGTGCCGGCCTCTGGCATGTGCGTCAGTATAAACTGCGCGATGTTTTTCTAGACTACCATGTATGCTGGCCGTTGGCATTGCGTCGGCATGAACTCTGGGCGATGGCATGACTGTTAGCATAATCTATGACAGCGGACTTTTTAAAAATTATGTGCAGACATGATATGAGTCAGACATGTTAGACGCACAGTCGACCCAGACACAAAAAGGGACGAACGACCCAAATGAACGAAAAAGAGATAAAGCGCGCGCTGAAGTTGCTCTAATCTTTTTGTTGGTGAAGAAAACACTACTCCCTTCATTCCACAATGTAGTGCTTCCTCTATCCACGTGCTTCAACTTTGACCGTAAATTTAACTATCAAGACCGATTATGGCGGGAGCAAAAATCATATCAGTGAATTCGTATTCGAAAGAAGTTTTTCAATTATATAATTTTTTCTCTCGTAGCAGTTGGTTTCGTTGGTTAAATTTATGGTCAAAGTTGAACTTCGGAAAACGCGGACGCACTATATTTTGAAATGGAGTGAGTACTAGTAATCGAAGCATACGCTGTATACGTACGTTTATGCAGTCCCACGTCTCAATACAAAAAGTTTTTATGAAGTCAAGGACACCATTTTTTATCCTGCAAAAGGATTTGTGGTGGTATGTGTTTGGTTTCCGGGGGTCGAGATCACAAAGCTAAAGCGCGAGCTTTTGTCGCCTAATTCGCGCGAACGGTTTGCACGGTTTTAAAGCTGACGGCTGCACGTACTACATGCAGGATTGTCACATCGGATCCTTTTATTACTTGTCTATCTGTATGTTTCAGAATTATTCAAGTATGCGTTGCACCCGGCCGCCGGTCTGTGGATCGGTTGTTGAGAGAGAAGAGAACCTCGCACGTTTTGCCGACGCGAATGTGTACCTCATGGCCAAGTGGAACCGTTTGTTAAACCTCCTGCTTTTGGTGCTAAAGTTGACTTATAATACGTAGTATATTCCACAGAGGTTTGACCGACCACTGCGGTTCACAGGCTCAAGCCGTTGCCGTCCACTTGTGCCAGTACGTACTTGGCTATGAATTGATATAGTACTATGTACTGCCAGTACTACTTGCTTAGGAGTACCGTGTAAGTTTACCACAAGGGACGTACCGGTGCTACGGACCCGTATGCATAGCATGACATCGCTACCACCGGTTCGTGATCGTACATGTCTCCACTAATTTGTGCTCTACTCAAACCCGAGAGTTGGTAACACCAAAAAAGACCACCCTCGTTTCAAAAAAGAAGAAGACCACCCTAGCGATACCAACATGCCATCTCTCTTTGTGCGCCTTTCCTTGCGTGGAATGGAATCATTTGGTAGCCTCCAATTCCAGTGCAAACGTAGCTCCAACTTTTGTCTCTTGTATTCATTCAATTGCTCCCTCGTGTGTTGATTCCAATCGATGCCATGCCATAGCGCTAGCGCTGCTACGTTTGCACCACTCCGTCCCGGCTCGCTATCAGTTTAGGGAGAGACGCTATCGAAACGCAGCCCTCCAACGCATGCTAATCCTGTTTCACGCAATCATCCGGTCGAGCTGCATGCACGGCACCTTCTCTATTTGATTATCACCGTGGCTAATTTGTTTGAGCTCCTATTCTAGCACTATAGCCATATAGCTCCTACAACCCAAGCTTTTCATAAAGCGGCTAGGTTTCAACTTTCAAGCGCTGCAAAATTCATTCTCTCGGTTATCTTCTCGTAGCCATCGATCAGACTGAACCTTACCGTCCTCTGCTTCTTTGGCCATGCTTTATGAGGCGCTGTTCATCGATCCTCAGAATATCTATCAATCCATCTACGGGGGGCAGCGCTCTGAGACGCATCATAAGATAAACTTGGCGTTTGCAGTACCATGTACTGTGGTATCACCAGATCGATGTCCCCTAATCGTCCGAAGATCGCAGCCCAGGCCAGCCACCATGTGCGCCGTAACATGAAGGGTGCTTTGCCCAATTGTTTACACATATCCAGGAGGTGGAATCCGACATAATCTTGCCAAGGAGCAAGATCGCAAATCTGCATGTGAGCAACAGCGTCGGGGTCGGGGCATCAATTTGCTCCGCTCGCTTGTACCGAGGCGCTCTAGGTCTCATCTCTCATGGAGATGGACGGATGGATGGATGGGATCTAAATGTTTTTGTTTGTGTCAGCTTTCTATACGCCACAAAGACGCTATGCTCCAAATCATTCGGCCCTACGCGCCCCTGGACGCATTAGCTGTGCCCTTTGTTTCCCCAGCTACCAGATTTATTATCGCCGCCTAGAGCAGCGCCAGACCAATCTTGCGCTGGTCGTGTTGATCTTCCTTCCCTGTCCTTTCTCTCTGTATTACTATGTCAAGCCGATTCGAAAGCGGTTTGCTTGCGCAAGTGCAGGGCTCAGACATGCGCCCGGGAACACAGGAGGCTCCCAATAATGGATGATTCATTGTCCTGCTGCGTGCTAATCACTGTCAGATGGCCGCCTTTAGCCCCCTAGATCATCCGGCTAGAGACGTTGCTTCGCGAGTTGGCCAGTGTCTGTTCGGTTGGAGGCAAATCAATCTTTGAGGCATGGAAAGGCAGCGGAAGCTTCACTTGATCAGGAGCAACCCCCTCTTTTCTCTTCTTTTGTGTTGTGACATCTTTGATTTGATTAGGACAAAGCCGGATTTCGGGACGGGCATGTGTATCTTTGATCTAAAGCTGTCTTGGTGGAACGCATGCAAGTTTTAGTGTTTTTTTTTATTTGCAGGGGAAGTTTTGGTGTTCTTTGCTTTAGCCTTTTTCCTGATAAAGGATGTTCAGGTGGCCTGGATGCCTGCGAATGATGGATTTCAGCGCAGGTTCAAATCCGTTCCGCTGCTTTCTGAGGACCTGTGGAGCTGTGTGTCAGCTTTGGATGTCAAGCATGTAGAACACACGGCGAATTTTCGGGCACAAGTGCATTTCCAACGCGCGACCCATTTGGTCCGGCCACGTTTGTTTAGAGCAACTTTAATGGGCGACCCAAACCGACGGCAATTTCGTTCGTTTTTTATCCGTTTGGGTCGGCCGTCCGCCCTGTTTTAGATATGGGTCGGCAGCGTGCTCAACGCGCCGACCCATATGTGCTGGCGTGGCCGGTTGGCCACCCTATTTGCGTTTAAAAATATAGTCAAATAACAGTTTTAACTGAATAAAAATAAAAAATAAAATGTCTCGGATAGTTCTTACATAGCTTTGCAAATGAATAAAAGAAGTACATCTATTGGTTGCGAACATGAGTCCACATATACTCAACCAAATCATTTTGCAGTTGCACGTGAGTTTCTCAATCACACATGTCACGATGAAATTGGATGAACTGTTCAAACGTTGCCGCTCCTCCATACTCAAGCACAACATTCTCACCCTGAAACTGAAACCCTTGATCGTACAGACGTTCCGGACGCTCGTCTTCTACGATCATATTATGCATAATCACACAAGCAGTCATCACCTCCCACAATTTCTGCGTGCTCCAGGTATTAACAGGATACCGAACGATGCCCCATTGGGATTGCAAAACATCAAAGGTACGCTCGACATCCTTCCTTGCACTCTCTTACTCTTGGGCAAATTTTTTGATCTTCTCTCCGACAGGGTTGGGTATTGTCTTGACTATGGTGGTCCACTGAGGATAGATAACGTCACCCAGGTAGTATCCTTTGTCGTAGTTGTGGCCGTTGATAGTGAAGTTCATCGGTGGGCGTTGCCTTCGACAAGCCTAGCAAACACCGGCGAGCGCTGAAGCACGTTGATATCATTCTGTGATCCGGCCATGCCAAAGAAAGAGTGCCAGATCCAGAGATCTTGAGACGCCACAACCTCTAGTATGACAGTGCAAGCCCTGACATGGCCCTTATACTGCCCTAGCCAGGCAAAAGGGCAGTTCTTTCACTCCCAGTGCATGTAGTCTATGCTGCCAAGCATCCCTGGGAAGCCCCTGCTGGCATTCATCGCCAACAAACGGGCTGTATCTTCAGCAGTCGGCTCTCTCAAGTACTCAGGGCCAAACATAACAATAACAGCCTTGCGAAACTTATACAGGGATTCTACGCATGTAGACTCTCTCATACAGACATACTCGTCAATGAGATCACCGGGCACTCCGTATGCAAGCATTCAGATGGCGGCGGTGCATTTCTAATAAGAGGAGAAACAAATCTTGCCAACGACATCCTCTTTGCACTTGAAATAGAAATCATAGCCGACCACCCCCTCTCTAATACGGTCGAAAAGATGCCTACTCATATGGAAACAACGACGGAATTTTTGATATTTGAACAATGAGTTTGTTGTATCAAAGTAGTCCTTCCAAAGAAGGAAATGCCCGCTCTTTCGGTTGTGATTCAACGCCGGAAGGTGGCCTAGAATGGAGCCATGGAACAACGGTCGCTGGCTGTTGAGGTGATGATGGACAAACACGGCAACCAATATCTCCTCCTCGTCATCAGACGACGAATCGTCGGAGTCGCAAAGGAAATTGTGAAAAAAGAACTTGTCGGCGGAGTCCATTTTGTACCTTGGCAAACTGCCGAATAGTTTGCGGGCGTCGACAAAGGAGACGGCCAACGAAGGGAGTTGCGGCGCGCACAGACCAACTAGCTACCTTGTCGGCGTCCGACGAGTGGGCCGACGTCCGACGAATGTGTAGGTGAGGATCTGGCCGGGCGCCGAGGTGGCTTCTTGGTCGGGGGCGGCTGTGTGGTGGGGGCGTGGGGGTGGGAAGCAGTCGGCTCCCCGGCGGCAGGACGGCGGTAGCGGGCGACGTGGGAGTGGGCGGCGTTGCTGGGCGGATGTGGAGGTGCCGGAAGCTGGCAGAGTCGCCGTCAAAAATGGGCGGCGGTGTCAGCGACGAAGGAGGCGGGCGAGGGTTGATGTTGGATGGGGGGAGGCCAATGTGCCACCGACCAACGGGCCCGGGGGAAGAGAAGGCGAGCGTGCGCGCGTCCGTCGTGTGTCCGCGCCGACGTAAATCCGGCTCAAAAATGGGCCGTGAATGGGTCGCCCGCGGACGAAAAGCGGATGCGCGTCCATTTGGCTCGGCGCATTGGGCCGCCTTTGTGTCCGTGCCGACAAAAATGGACAATGGCGGACGAAATGAGTCGCCTCATTGGAGTTGCTCTTAGAGCAAGAAGGCATAATCTTGGCCCAACGTGCGAGAACAAACGAATGTAGATCTTTTTTTTGTCCGCAGCCGACCCATTTCCGACCTAAAATTGGGCCGGCTTTGCGCCCTTGTCCTCCTCTGCCATGCCTGACGGTCAAACAACCCCCTTTCCCCTATGCGACTTTCCCCTCTTCACGCCCCCACAATAGCCGGCGCCGCCCATTTTCCGGCCACTTCCTCGGTGTCTAGTCCGCCCCGCCCAAACCCCGAGGCATCCACACAAATCCCACCGCCTCCGTCTCGATTTCGGAGGAGTTATCGCCGGAGTTTGTGGGCCTTTTGTCACCGCCTCCGGTACCAGCGAAACCACGGACGTCAGCGACGCCATCGACCCCAACACCGTCCGCTTGTGACTGTCAGGCCGCCTGTCGCCGGTTGTCGACGCTTCGGATAGGCCTGCGGCCTATACGGGGAGCCCGAGGTGCTCTTCACCGGTCGCGTCTCCACATCGATTGCAAAGGTGTTCGACACTTTGCTTGCAAGGTACCATGGATAGTGGGGACGAGTATTTTATCCACAACTTCATTTGTTCATCGGATGATTTGTCCTCGGATGACGAAAAGCTTGTGGTTGCTGCATTGGTCGTAAATGACCACATTGCCTGGAAGGGCCTAGGTTCAGGGGATCCATCCCGGGCCATGCTCCGGCCTTGAACCGCAATAGGGAGAGTGGCCAAGCCCTACTCTATGCCGATTACTCTAAGGATTCCCCGTTGTTCAAACCCCAACTTTCCCAGCGCCGCTTCCGGATGGCGATGCATGTGTTCAATTGTATTCTGAAGGGAGTGACATCATATGATGATTACTTTGAGTGCAAGGAGCGTGCCCTTGGCAAGGTTGGCTTCGCCTCTTATCAAAAATGCATTTGCGGCTATTCGTATGCTTGCATACGGAATTCCAGGTGATCGTGTGGATGAGTACGTTTGTATGAGTGAGTCCACATGTCTCAAATCAATGTGCATGTTCTACAAGGCCATAGTGGCAGTGTTTGGTACTGAGTACCCGCGTGAGCAAAATGCCGTTGATACAACTTGGTTGTTGGGGATCAATGCCGATAGGGGCTTTCCGGGGATGCTTGGTGGAATAGATTGTATGCACTGGAAGTGAAAGAACTATCCATTTGCTTGACATGGGCGGTCTAAGGGGCATACGAAAGGTGCCACTGTCATACTAAAAATGGTGGCTTCTCAAGATCTTTGGTATGACACTCCTTCTTCGACATGCTTGGTTCTCACAATGATATCAACGTGCTCCAGCGTTTTTCAGTGTTTGCAAGGCTTGCAGAAGCCCACTCCACAGAGGTCAACTTTGAGATCAATGGCCACAATTACAACAAGGTATACTACCTAGCAGATAGTATCTATCCTCAGTGGTCAACTCTTATGAAGACAATATCCAATCCATAAGGAGAGAAGAGACAGAGATTTGCCCAACAGGCAGAGAGTGCTAGGAAGGATGTGACGCGTCCTTTTGGTGTGCTTCAATCTAGATGGGGCATTGTTCGACACCCTGCACTAACATGGAGCACCGAGAAGTTTTGGGAGGTGATGAATGCTTGTGTGATCTTGCACAACATGATCATGGAAAATGAGCGTGATAACATCATCTACGACAAAGGATTTGAATATCAGGGTGAAAATTTTGTGCCTGAGCATCAAGAACCGACAACATCTTCTATATCTAAATAGATAGCCCCACAAACATATTTCTCTCAACATGCAAGCATGCCACCTCATTATTCAACATGCATAAGAAAAGGCCCACCTCAACATGCAACTATGCATATTAAAAATCCACTACAACATGCATGCATGTCAAATTCCATTTTGTTATGTTATTTACATTTAATTCTTATATACTTTCAAAAACTATTGTTTCAATAATTCATGTTCCATATAATCAAAATCTCATTGAAATATTGCAAACATTCCCGCAACAACGTGCGGGGCATCATCTAGTTATACCCAATTCCATCATGAAATGTGTGGCTATCATAGTAGTATGCAACTCCAAAATGACTTAGTGGAGCACAGATGGACTCACATTGGCAACCAGTAGATGTATCAGATCATTTTCTTTCCTTGTATTCAATACAATTTCGATTGGGTTGTAAAATTATTTGATTATGTTTTCATTTAGTTGTGAAACTATTTGCAATATTTGATTTATTTGGTTGTAAAACTATTTGCAATGTCTAGGAAAAACTATCTACTTTTGGCCTATGGTCTGCCATGACAGGCCAGAAGCGTCCGGGCGTTGGGCCGGCTGGCACACCGAGGAAAACGACCGACCGCCATCCATTTGCCCGACCCAAACAGATAACATCCAGACAAAACGGGCGTCTGTTAGGGGTTGTGCATTCGAGTTGGCCTCAAACACCCATGATATGTCCAGACTGATATCTACTACACAACTTATTATTATAGACTCGTGTTGGGCCTCCAAGCGCAGAGTTTTGTAGGATAGTAGTAATTTTCCCTCAAGTGGATGACCTAAGGTTTATCAATCTGTAGGAGGCATAGGATGAAGATAGTCACTCTCAAACAACCCTGCAATCAAATACAAGAAATCTCTTGTGTCCCCAACACACCAAATACAATGGTAAATTGTGTAGGTGCACTAGTTCGCCAAAGAGATGGTGATACAAGTGTAGTACGGATAGAAAATATAGGTTTTTGTAATATAGAAATATAAAAATAGCAAAGTAGCAAGTGATAAAACGAGCACAAATGGTATTGCAATGCTTAGAAACAAGGCCTAGAGTTCATAGTTTCACTAGTGCAGTCTCTCAACAGTGCTAACATAATTGTATCATATAACAATCCCTCAACGTGCGATAAAGAATCACTCCAAAGTTCTTATCTAGAGGAGAACATAAGATGAAATTGTTGTAGGGTACGAAACCACCTCAAAAGTTATCTTTTTTGATAAATCTATTGATTCATCCCTATAAGTGTCACAAACAACCCTAGAGTTCATACTAAAATAACACCATATGATACGCATCAACCAACTCTAATGTTATCTAGACACTCCAATGTCACCACAAGTGTCCGTGAGTTGATTATTCGATATGCATCAAACAATTTCAGATTCATAATATTCAATCCAACACAAAGAACTTCAAAGGGTGCCCCAATATTTCTACCGGAGAAAGTAGGATGAAAACGTGCATCAACTCCTATGCATAGATTACCCCAATGTCACCTCGGGAATCCACGAGTTGAGTGCAAAAACATACATAAAGTGAATCAATATAATACCCCATTTTCACCACCGGTATTCATATGCAAGACATACATCGAGTGTTCTCAAATCCAAAAAGTATTCAGTCTGATAATAGTGAAACCTCAAAGGTAAAAACTCAATTCATCACAACAAGATAGAGAGGGAGAAACACCATATGATCCAACTATATTAACAAATCTCGCGGTACATCAAGATCATGCCAAATAAAGAACACGAGAGAGAGAGAGAGATCAAACACATAGCCACTAGTACACACCCTCAACCCCGAGGGTGAACTACTCACTCCTCATCATGAAGACCGCCAGGATGATGAAGATGGCCTCCGATGATGATTTCCCCCTACAGAAGAATCAGATCAGACGTCGCCCACATCAATACATATTTTCTTTAAATGATACTCGGCTTCTGCATCGAGTGATGCGCACAACCATAAATGGGTGAACAAATAAACTTACAATAAGGAAAAAGAGAAACTTGAGGCCATCCACATAGGGTATGCCTCACGAAAATATCCCCAAGCCATACCACCAAATGTACGATGACATATCGACTAACAAATGACGCAACACTCCATGACAACGCCTTCAAAATGGAACTACCACTCACGCGTCCATGTTAGTTGGTCCAACCAAATGCCAAACCATGGGCTATCGCCCTGAAGTGTTTTAACCCCCGCCAAACAATCTAGGAGATATCTCTGGTCTTCGATCTCGATGATCACCGACGACACTAGGGATCTGATATCTTGTAGACCACCGGTATGCCTAGTTTTTTTCTTCAGGCATTTTGTTAGATGACACACATTCTACTTCATGGTTTGGACCTAAGCTTCTCATATGGCATTTGTGGTCTGACAATTGTTGCTGAAAAATGATGACAAGAAGGTAACCTCGGCTCGGTTGTAGCTAGCGCAAGGGACAACAATATCTGGTTTTGGGAACCTTTTAGAAGGTTCCTAAAATGGTTTCGTTTGTTTCTAATGTTTTCTTTACTGGGTTTTCCCGTTTTCTTTCCTTAAAAAAATCACAAATTTCAAAATATGTTTTAATTTTCAAAATTTGATCCATAGATAAAAAATATCCTGGAATTTTAAAAAATGTTCGAATTTTTATTCACAAGCGCAAAAAACATTCATTTTTTTATTAAAAATAATAAATTTCTTAATATTTGTGTTCCAAAACTATTCATAAATTTTCAAAAAATGTTCTTGTTTTTAGGGAAAAAATAAATATTTAAAAATCACATTTTGAAAGAAAGTTTCATTACGTCAAAAAGTGTTCGTGTTTTCTAGAACTTGTTCTCGAAATTTTTTAAAAAATCACTTTAGTATAGTTTGCTACTGAGTCATGGTTCACTGCTACAGTGTCTCAATCTGGAACAAAATGTTAGCTCTAATACCTCCCACTACAGTATATGTTCTTTCGCCCGCTTCACTAGGTGGCCAATGGGCCAGACCAGTCAAGACACGCCCTATGCGAAATGTTGAATAATTGACGCTTAGGGGCATGTACAATGATTGATAAGATAGTTTATTTTAAGTCTTGCACGTAATTTAGAGATGACAAAAAAACATGTCTACGATGGGTCATCTCTTAGCCTTATCTTCAATAACTAGCTATTCCTAAAAATATGATGAGACATATTGTGCTAAAAGATCATCTCTTGTTTTCTCTTAAATAAGAGAAGGTAAGCGTTTCTTATGATTTCTCTCTTCTCTACCTCATCATTTATCCTACGTGAAATTCCTAAGATAGAACCATTGTACATGCCCTAATGCGTCTAATAGGAGCTCCGAAAACATGCATTTGATCTCTCTAACGAGGGGGCGTGACTATACCTTGCTTCTAAGGCTGACTCCAACCACGATTCCAAACGGACGTCCATTTAGGGGTGGCAATGGGACCGCGTCCATCCGGATTTCTGGATGCGGCGACCGTGCGCCTAGCGCAGGGACGCGTTTCGGCCACATCTTGTACGTGCACCTAACACAAACATACTAAAATGAAGCATAGTAAATAGTTCAAATCTAACATAGCGAATAGTTTCACATCCGAAATAGTCTTACAACCCAACCAAAATAAAAACAATATGAAATAGTCTTTACAACCTAATCGAAATTTGTTTGCATAAAAAGTATCTGATAGATCTACTGGTTGCCAATGTGAGTCCACATGTGCTCAACCAAGTCATCTTGGAGCTGGACATGACTATGCCAATTACGCAATTCACGATGAAAACGGAAAAACTGTTCGAAGGTTGCACAAGGTGGTTGCTCAGGCTCAACATTTTCACCCTGTAAATCAAACCCTTCGTCGTAGATGATATCATCATGCTCATCCTCCATGATCATGTTGTGCATGATTAAACAAGCAGTCATCACCTCCCAAAGCTTCTGAGTGCTCCATGTCAATGCAGGATTTCGAACGATATCCCATCGAGGCTAAAGCACACCGAAAGCATGCTCCACATCCTTCCTAGCACTTTGCTGCATTTGGGCAAACCTCTATCTCTTCTCTCCTTGCGGATTGGGTATGGTCTTCACAAGAGTGGAACACACTGGATAGATACCATCAGCTAGGTAATATCCCTTGTAGTATTGGTGGCCATTAACCTCAAAGTTGACCTCTAGGGAGTGGCCTTCTGCAAGCCTTGCAAACACCAGAGAACGCTGAACTGAAGGAAATATGCCCTGGAGGCAATAATAAAGTTGTTATTTTATATTTCCTTATATCATGGTAAATGTTTATTATTCATGCTAGAATTCTATTAATCGGAAACTTGATACATGTGTGAATACATAGACAAAACACCGTGTCCCGAGTAAGCCTCTACTAGACTAGCCCGTTGCTCAAAGATGGTTAAGGTTTCCTAACCATAGACATGTGTTGTCAATTGATAACAGGATCACATCATTAGAGAATGATGTGATGGACAAGACCCATCCGTTAGCTTAGCATGTTGACCGTTCAGTTTTATTACTATTGCTTTCTTCATGTCAAATACATATTCCTTCGACTATGAGATTATGCAACTCCAGGATAACGGAGGAATACCTTGTGTGCTATCAAACGTCACAACGTAACTAGGTGATTATAAAGATGCTCTATTGGTATCCCCGAAGGTGTTAGTTGGGTTGGCATATGTGACGCCCCCGTTTCAATCGTACACTAATCATACACGCAAATGTGTAC
This sequence comes from Triticum dicoccoides, assembly GCF_002162155.2. Classification (NCBI taxonomy): domain Eukaryota; kingdom Viridiplantae; phylum Streptophyta; class Magnoliopsida; order Poales; family Poaceae; genus Triticum; species Triticum dicoccoides. The sequence goes on along the minus strand of NC_041382.1, from coordinate 172,627,005 downwards.
GATCAAGATCAGGGACTCACGGGAAGATATCACAACACAACTCTAGACACAAATTAAAATAATGCAAGCTTTATATTACAAGCTAGGGGCCTCGAGGGCTCGAATACATAAGCTCGAATACAAACGAGTCAGCGGAAGCACCAATATCTGAGTACAGACATAAGTTACACACGGATGCCTTAAGAAGGCTAGCATAAAAGCAACATCGAACGAAAAGGAAAGGCCTCCTGCCTAGGACCTCCTAACTACTCTTGGTCTTCGGCGACCTCACGTAGTAGTAGGCTCCATTGGGTAGTAGTAGTAGTCGACTGGGTGGCATCTGGCTCCTGGGATCCACCATCTAGTTGCAACAACCAGAAAGAAGAAAGAAGGGGGACAAGAGGGTAGCAAAGCAACCGTGAGTACTCAGCCAAAGTACTCGCAAGCAAGGATCTACACTAAATATGCATTGGTATCAATGAAATAGGTTGTATTTGCAGACTGAACTGCAGAATGCCAGAATAGAGGGATAGCCTAGTCCTATCAAAGACTAGCATCTTCAGCGGTCTTGCAACATTAGAAGAGTGCAGACTAGCATAAAGTGAAGTAGTATTAGTGTTATCAACCTTGCCCGGAGATTCTTCCTTGACTCCCTACGAGAAAGCAATCCTAGAGCCATACTATCCAGTTATCACCTCAAGTATCCAGTTCTAGTTGTATCGATCGGGATACAACTCCGAGTGTCCGTTATAGTAGGACAAGCTATCGATAGATGTTTTCTTCCCTGCAAGGGTGCACCAACTTACCCACCACGCTCGATTAACTACGGCCAGACACACTTTCCTGGGTTATGCCCGGCATCAGCCAAACAATACGCCGTAACCCTACCTAGGCTTAATAGAGAGGTCAGCACGCCAGACTAAACCTATGCCCTTGGGCCATCGCCCTGGGAACTCGTACACGTTGCGTGGGCGACCGGTGAGCAGACCTAGCTACCTTCTCAAAAAGGCAGGTGCTTACGCAGTCCAACCCGGCGCGCGCAGCTCAGTCGCATGACGTCTATTAAGCTTCGGCTGATGCATACGACGCAGAACGCCCATACTATGCCCACATGATGGTTAGTGCTATCAGGCCAGAGGCCCCTTGGATCAAATATCCAAATCGTAGTGGATTAGGAACATGCGGTAACAAGCAGAGACTCACGAAAGATGTGACCCCATCGCCCCGTCTCGAGGACTTGCGGCAAGGGCTAAGAATGCCTGACCATGCCTGGTAAGTATCTCGCGGGCACCTTCCAGGTCAACCCGACTCCACATCACTCGCAAATAAGCTCGCGCGGGTACCCCTCATGGCCGACCCGTCTTTAGTAACATGGTTCAGTGTAAAGTCATAATAATCATAGTAACCATGTGTCTAACACCAAGGGGAACCCTGAGGAACCACCCTCGGTGGATTCCACTTGATGTAATCATCAAGGTGAATGTAAGAGGAACCACCCTCGAGGTTCATACTTGAGGGGCTGCATGACAGAGTCGTATCGGAAGTGGTTAAGGAGGAAATCACCCTCAATGACCACGACCGAATAGCTACACTACAGAGATTTCATCAGGAGTGATGTATGAGATTCCACCCTCGGCACTCGATGGTAACTCTGCAGAGTCGAGCAACAAAAGGGGCGTGATGTGATGTGAGGTGTCGGGCTTTGGTCGTCGATCACATTGATCAAATCATCGATGATGAAGCAGGGGCAACAAGGACAAGGTGGGGTCACTGATGGATCACTAACCAACCTATACTAAGAAGTTTAGGATAAGCAGGTAAGATAACAATAAGCAGGTTACAAGAGCAGGCTATGCATCAGAATAGGAGCAAACAATAACAGAAGCAAAATCTAATGCAAGCATGAGAGAATGGAATGGGTGATGTTGGGATGATCAAAGGGGGGGGGGCTTGCCTGGTTGCTCAGACGAGGAGGGGTCGTCGGTGACGTAGTCAATCACAACGGCATCGGCAGCCATCACGGGGTCTACCGAAGAGAAGAGGGGGAGAAATAGTAAATACATAGCAAGCAAGAGCATAACAGGACAACAGGCAGAGCTAGACGTGTTCTAACGCGGTGATACACGCTACCGGTGAAGGGTGATAACATCCGGGAATGCTTTCCCGAAGTTTGGCGTTTTCAGACAAACGAACCAGAGGGGGACAGTTGCAGGTTTGCTATGCTAGAGACGCATGACAAATGAACGGACTATGTATTCGGATTCGTCTCATCGTTCTGAGCAACTTTGATGTACAAAACTTTTTCATCCGAGTTATGAATTATTTTCTATGATTTATCAAAGATTTAAACAATTTCTGAATTTATTATTAAATCTAAAATGGAGTTATTGCACCAGCATGACGTCATCATGATGTCAGCGGTCAACACAGACCGTTGAATGGTCAAACACGGCAGTGAGGCCCGTGTGTCATTGACCTAACTAATTAACATATTTAAATTAACTAAACTAGTTCATTAGGCTAATTAAGATAATTAATTAATTAATTAATTAATTGTATTTATATTTATTTATTTTTAAAATCTTTTTTAACAAGGGCCCGGGCCCAGTGGTCAGTGGCCCACTATGGGAACCGGGTGTGCGGGCGCGCGGGTGCAGCGGGCTAACGAGACGTGCGCCCGTGCGTGCACGCGGCATCAGGGGGCGCCTGGGAGGCCACGACGCGGGTGGAGGGGTGGCCGCGACCACGGCGAGGCCGGCAGCAGCGTAGGGAGCAGAGGCGGGGCGGCAGTAGCGGCGCCTAGAGCTGCGGGCGTCGGCGGGCGAGGTCGGACGGCAACAGTGGGAGGCGGCGGCGGTGGTGAGCGGGGATGGAGCCCGGGCCGACGCGTGCGCGGCCGAGCGCGTGGAGAGCGGAAGTGCAGCGGTGCAACCGGAGGTGAGCGGCGGCGGCGCTAGGAAGCAACGATAGTGGCAGAAGCAGCAAGCAGCAGCGGCGCGATGCAACAGGGGAGGGCGCGCGCGGCAGGGCAGCTCTGGCAGGCGCGGGCGGCTGTGCGCGCTACAGGGAGGCTAGGCGGGGGCCGCGGCTAGAGCAGTGCAGACACGGCGCAGACGACGGCGCGTGGGCACAAGCAGCAGGCGGCGCAGGCGAGCATCGGCAACGCAACAGCTAGTGGCAGAAAGGAGAGTGGGGGCGAGCAGACGGGCGCAGACAGGCGTCGTGCGCGGCAGGGCTAGAGGGGCGGCGGCATAGGCAAGCGACAACGGCAGCAACATTGCAGGAGTAGCAGGCGCACACACACGTACGCGTACACATGGGGTTCGGGCACGACGGTGATGGCGGCCTACAGCGTCTACAACGATAGATTGAGGACGGGAAGGGGGAATCGGCGGGGAGGCTCACTGTGGTGCTCGTGGACGAGGTCGGGGAGCGTGGGGGTAGCCGGATGCGTTGAGCTCGTCGACGGGAGGCGTCGGCCGCAGCGGGGAACCGGCTCGATGCCGAGTGTACGGTGCGGTCCTGCTTGATTCAAGGCGTGTAGACAAAGGAGTCGGCGACGAGGAAGCTCCTCGACATCCTCCCAAGCGCTGGGGAGCACGGTGGCCGCGGGATCGACGGTTCCATGGTGACGTGTGGTTCGGCCTCAAGCGAGGGAGGAGAGATCGAGACAAGGGGGGAACTGGGGGAGCTAGGGTTTGACCAAGAGGAGGGGTGCGGCCTCAAGTAGCGCTGGAAGGGTCGGGATGGCTGGCACGTGGCCGATCCGGCCATGGATGCGCGTGCAACTGCCACGACGCCATGGATGAACAGGGGGAAGGAGATAAAATGGGGGAGTTGGGTTGGGCCTCCCTATAGCCATAGAGCCCAAGTGCACAGTAGTTTATTGCTCCTTTTCTTTTCTCTTTTATGTATTTCATTCAGCCACTGTTCATATTTATTTGAGTGACAAAAATGAATTTAGTCAAACTTGAAATTTGGCACACAATTCGAGAACAATATTGTGGTGTTGCATAAAAAGTTTTAGAGCCAACGGAATTGTCCAATCATTTTTAGAAATTGAATAGGTTAATTAATATGCTGCTGGACCACTTTATATTTCCATAGGGATTAAATGGTGAGCCAAAAGATGTTGAATTCTACATGATAATTTGTTAGTGAAAATTTGCAACTCAGCAAACATTTTTGTTTTACCATTTGAAGGAATAAGAATTTGACTTGTTTTGGAAGTTGAATTTGATACGTGTTTGAACCAAAGTAAGATTAAAAACAGTAATTGCGATAACTCGGCACCATTAACATGGGATTACTATAGCTTAATTATCCGGACGTTACAAATCTCCTCCACTACAAGAAATCTCGTCCCGAGATTTAAGGGGTGTAGTAGGGGGAGACTCAGAAAGGACGGAGCTCAACACAAGATAGGTACATGGGGACTATCTCAGTGAACGTGGCATAGAGACATCTCTCGAGTTGAAATTCAAGAAATTCATCGAGAGCACGGTAAGACGATGCAATAAGAAGCTTCGAGCGGGTAGGCAACCGTTCGTTGCCTGAAACAAAGGGTGAAAGGGGTTCAGAGCAATGGGAATAAGTATCGTGTCTGATACCAGAATTGATAATCTCCCAGAAGGTGGCTTGTGGATTACATACGAGGCCACACGCGAATAATAACTTTGGAACAGGGGTGTATGGGAGTCAGGTTTCGATCCTGTGGAACTGTGGGTTATGGGCCCACCATGTGGGTTAAAAAGTAGGAAGGGCGATGTCATCTTGCATGATCATGATAGCAAGGCATGTCAGAGAATAGCCTGTCAGTTATATCGGCAACAACGTCGGTACCAAGGGCGAGGGACGAAGAGAACCATTTTCCTGCTCGTTAAACGAGGCGGACCAATAGGCAAAGTTCTCGTCCATCGGTGGTTACCGGAATGTCATCAACAATAGTAACATGGTCTTACTGACTAGGTTATACACCAAGGTATTTACATAAGCAGGAGGATATTACTACTTAGATCATATAGACCACAAGAAGGTTAAACAAAACAATTGAAAGGAAAATGTGATTATCAGATTAAACAGAACAATGGAAAGGAAAATGTGTTTAAGCACATATTTTAGGGTTATATCCTTCCCAAGGACAAGCAGATCTTGATATCCATGACAGGATAGAAAGTAGAAAACCATTTAGGTAAGGGGAGAGAAATTTCAGTAAATTATCCAGACAACGATGTTTGGATAATAGATAAAGAAAATTTAACATTGTCCTTCAAATGTTCTTATTGATGTTTGAGTACCACAGTCATTCTTCGAGGTAGCATTGACATGGTCATTAGGTAAAGGTTCAGCTTCGAATTCCCAAACGATCCATCAAGAACAACTTATCGAATAAGTCTTACAATTTCCTCATGGAAGAATGGTTAACCTTGCTAAAAAGGAAACTATAACAGTAGGCCCTCCGGCCAGGTGTGCTAGGCATGAAATCACCTTATGGGGTCAAAGATCAATGTTATAACTCTTGGGAAATGTTCCAACCATCATATTTGATCGAGATTCAGATCTGATTGGTGTCAGGATACCTCAGACTCAGGATGCCTGAGAAGAAAAGGTGCGACACAAGTTGACAGGATGACATTGTAAGATTCTCGGGAAATGAACTATGGAAGCGAGTTCCGAAACAAGAGTTCATCATTAAACCAAGGAGAGGATGAGGAGGTGGCTGATGAACTCAGCGAAAATTCATCGAGATTTCCAAAAGGGGGATTTCCACAATTATGTGAACAGGGAGATAACATTTGTCAGATCAAATGATATAATGAGGTATGCTTGAGGAAAACATACCCAATTAAACATTGGTTGAAAGGTGCACCCAAAACACGGGCTTAGGTAGCATGACCGATGTAAGAATGGTGATTCTATAACAAATGGTCTAAGAATGAAATGTCGACCATTAACTTCAAAGCAATATGGTTGCTAGAAGTATAGAATCCAAGCAGCACCGTTCACCTGTTGGTATCCCGGCTAGAATCAACACGGGAACCAAGAAAGAATGGTGATGGTGAGAAGTATCACTATACCAAGAATTTTTAAGAGGCGGAGCAATTCTCACGACCTTCTTCACATAAAATATGGTAATACTCGAAGGTAAAGAAGAACAGATGTTGGATAGCAAGGAACTCAAGATTCAATCCAAAACCTGAACACATTTGTGTTGAGGGAAGACAAAGATGTTGTCGGTGATAACACAAATCATCGAGGGGCAAGGATGGTATTTCTCAACATGAATTCGATTGATATCCAGAAGGAGTTAAATTGTTGATGGTGATTACGACACAATTCACTAAGAGGTTTCATGAGGATGTCATCGAACAACGACGACATCAAGCAGAAGGAATGGTGAAGCAAAAAGACTACTAGAACCGTAGATACGATACAAACTCGGAGTCAAGTTTGTTGTTCAAGGCAATACGATATGACGAGGGAGATCAACGTAAGCTTAGCTCACCGTCAAAATTTGTGCTCCGGGAAGAAGGACCAAGTAGCACAGTTAAAATTTAGCACGATAATGTATAGCCGATCAGGCTTGGAATGACTTGAAGGATTGTTAAACTCGTAAGTATCGAAAACTACTTAGAGTTATTGAATCAGAGTGAGGAATCGATTCATGCATTAGTGTTCTCGAGTGACTAATAACTCAAAACCCCGAGGGGGGATTGGAATCGGCGAGAATAATAATTGATGAAGAACTCATAAGAAGTTATGTAGTTCCGTGATATTCTCGAGATACCAGAGGGTAAACTCAAAGGTAGAGCAAAATAGAGGTTGGATAGGTGTATTGATCTATAGAAGACAAGTTGTAACACCCCGGATGTAACTTTCCCAATTTGTACTCCAACCCTTGCCGTTTCCGGCGTTAAGTTATATTTATTTCCTCGGGTTCGGGTCTTTGTCACCGTGTGTTTTTGTCGTTGTCATGCATCTCATATCATGTCATCATGTGCATTGCATTTGCATACGTGTTTGTCTCATGCATTCGAGCATTTTCCCCGTTGTCCGTTTTGCATTCCGGCGCTTCGTTCTCCTCCGGTGGTCATTTCTAGCTTTCTTTCGTGTGTGGGGGTTAAAAGTTTCCGGATTGGACCGAGACTTGCCAAGCGGCCATGGTTTACTACCGGTAGACCGCCTGTCAAGTTTCGTATCATTTAGACTTCGTTTGATACTCCAACGGTTAACCGAGGGACCAAAAAGGCCTCGTGTGTGTTGCAGCCCAACACCCCTCCAATTTGGCCCCCAAACCCACCAAACTCTGCTCCATCATCTAGAGCGTTCGATCACGATCGCGTGGCCAAAAACCACACCTCATTTGGACTCTCCTAGCTCCCTCTATGCCTATTT
>NC_041382.1:172587418-172618915 GCF_002162155.2 Triticum dicoccoides | reverse complement strand
GCCGCGCCGCCTCGCCGTCTTCCGCGCGGGAGCCGAGCTCCGCCGCCGCCTCCCCGGACGCCGCGCCAAGGCACGGCCACCGCCGTCCTCGACCCTCCTCGCCGGCAAGCCGCCGCCCGGCCTCCCCTTCTCCTCCGGTGAACCTCGGCGTCCGTGCCCCGGCGAGATCGGATCCAGATCCGGTTGCTACAGTAAACCCTAATCCGGAGGTTGCATTTTTCTCCAAGTCCCAGAAATTCCGATCCAAGTGCTCATGTTCGTGACCTCGTAACTTTGCATCCGTAGCTCCGATTCATGCATATAGCATATCAAAATGTTCATCTCGGAGAGTACATCATTTCATTCCATTGCATCATTTTCATTTAAGCTCGTCTTGTTGCCCGAAATGCTGTTAGAAGAGGGCTACTTGAGTTAATTGTCAGATCTGCTACTCCGTTTAGCACTTTTGTCATTTTTGCCATGATTAATGTGTGCATGATATGCCCTGATGCTCTACATGTGTTTTGTTAAGGGTTTTGTCATCTTTCCAGAGGTGCAACCCATGTATTTTTATGATGTGTGTGGTGACTTGTGCAAGCTTGCAAAGTGGTGCACTTGCTAATTCTGTTTTCAGGGACTTAGTAATTTCACTAAGTCCTGGAGCTGTTTATCTCATGTTGCCATATGTTCATGTTGTTTCCTAGTGATCCGTGGCTCGTTTGAGGATGATCAGTAAGGATGTTTTGTTAATATTGTAGTACTCTATCCATCCATGTCCTTGTTTACAATTATGGGGCACCCTAGCTTGAGTCAATCGAGCTCTATTTTTGCTACTTTGTGAATCTGGGCAGATTGTCAACTTGTTTGCGATTTTGCCGATGATGTTGTAGTTGATCCGTGCATGCTATGCTATTGTTCTTGCCATGTCTAGCTTAAATTTTGTGCCTTCTTGATGGGTGTATGCTTGTATCGCCATGACTTGCACCGTAGTGAGTGCATCGAGCTCGTAAACATGCCTACTTGAGTTATATTTCAGCATGTGTCAGTTTTCACTAAGTTTGAAAACTGATTATGTTTTTGCTATGTTCACGTGCTTGCAATTGTATGTTTTGATCCCTTTTGGTTCAAGGTCACTAAGGGACTTTTGTTAAGCTATTTGAGTAGCTCCAGGCCATGCTTTACTTTGCCATGTTCAGGTCCTGTAACATGTAGTTTTGTGGCTCCGAAGAGGGCTACCTGATCTGAAATTCCAGACAAGTGTTGATTTCACAAGTCTGAGATCTGTTTGCCATATGCATTTTTGCCATGCTTGTTTGAACCTGTTAATGGATGAATTGGCCGTAGCTCAGTGCTAGACTTTTGTTAAGCATCTTGTGTGCATCCCTGCCATGTATTTTGTTGTCATGTTTGGTGGTTGTAGCATGTTCATCTCATTGCCTTTAGTTGGCTACTTGCTGTAAACCGCAGACCGGTGTCATATTTGAATCGCTTGCCATTTCCAAACCGTAACTCCGATTCCGGCGTTCTTTATATCGTTTTCAAGCGATTTCGTCTCATCTCTCCAATGGCACACTTGGATTTCCATGTTGAGGCCAGGTTCATGCTTTTCCTGTCATATCTTGCATTTTGCATCCTGCATCGCATTCCGCATAGCATATCATCATTTTATCATATTGCTTGATCTTGCACGTGGTTGATTGTATCCTTGTTGCTTGTTTGTCTTGTTTGGGTAGAGCCGGGAGTCGAGTTAGCTAACGAGGAGCCCGTTGAGTTTGCTTTCGAGGATCTAGTCAACTCTGACAACTGTGCAGGCAAGATGATCATACCCTCGAAATCACTACTATCTTTGCTATGCTAGTTTGCTCGCTCTTTTGCTATGCCATTGCTACGATGCCTACCACTTGTTTTCAAGCCTCCCAAATTGCCATGTCAAACTTCTAACCCATCATGTCCTAGCAAACCGTTGATTGGCTATGTTACCGCTTTGCTCAGCCCCTCTTATAGCGTTGCTAGTTGCAGGTGAAGATTGGAGGCCATTCCTTGTTGGAATATTTATTTTACTTGTTGGGATATCATTATATTATCTTGCTATCTTAACGCATCTATATAGTTGGTAAAGGGTGGAAGGCTCGGCCTCTCGCCTAGTGTTTTGTTCCACTCTTGCCGCCCTAGTTTCCGTCATATCGGTGTTATGTTCCCCGATTTTGCGTTCCTTACGCGGTTGGGTTATAATGGGAACCCCTTGATATTTCGCCTTGATTAAAGCTTTTCCAGCAATGCCCAACCTTGGTTTTACCATTCGCCACCTAGCCTCTTTTTCCCTTGGGTTATCGGAGCCCTAGGTCATCTTATTTTAAACCCCCCCGGGCCAGTGCTCCTTTGAGTGTTGGTCCAAATAGAGCCACTTGCAGCGCCACCTCGGGGCAACTTGAGGGTTGGTTTTAGTTGTACGTAGTTTTCATCTGAGTGTGCCCTGAGAAAGAGATATGTGCAGCTCCTATCGGGATTTGTCGGCACATTCGGGCGGTGTTGCTGGATTTGTTTTAACCTGTCGAAGTGTCTTGAGTAACCGAGATACCGAGTCTGATCGGAACGTCTTGGGAGGAGGTCTATGCCTTCGTTGACCGTGAGAGCTTGTCATGGGCTAAGTTGGGACTCCCCTGCAGGGATTTGAACTTTCGAAAGCCGTGCCCGTGGTTATGGGCAGATGGGAATTTGTTAATGTCCGGTTGTAGATAACTTGAACCTTAATTTAATTAAAATGAATCAACCGAGTGTGTTACCGTGATGGCCTCTTCTCGGCGGAGTCCGGGAAGTGGACACGGTGTTGGAGTAATGTTTGCGCAGGTTATTTCTCTAGTTTCTCGCTCGCGCTTTGCCTCCTCTTCTCGCCCTCTTTTGCGAATAAGTTAGCCCCCATATTTGCTAGTCGCTTGCTGCAGCTCCACATATTTACCTTGCCTTACCTATAAGCTTAAATAGTCTTGATCGCGAGGGTGCGAGATTGCTGAGTCCCTATGGCTCACAGATTACTATTACACCAGATGCAGGGCCAGATGATTCCGCTCTAGGAGACGCGTATGAGCTCAAGTGGGAGTTCGACGAAGACTCTCAACGTTACTATGTTTCCTTTCCCGATGATCAGTAGTGGTGCCTAGTTGGGGGTGATTGGGACCGTGTCGCATGTTGGGTTCTCTTTTATTTTGGCACCGTAGTCAGGCCATGAGTGTTTGGATGATGTAATGTTATTTATGTACTTGATTGACGTGGCGAGTGTAAGCCAACTATGTTATCTCCCCTTTATTATTTATATTACATGGGATGTTGTGAAGATTGCCTTACTTGCGACATATGCCTTCAATGCGATTATGCCTCTAAGTCGTGCCTCGACACGTGGGAGATATAGTCGCATCAAGGTGTTACACAAGTACTTCAACTTGTCTGAGAAATGGGACAAAGAAGAATAATACGGTCAGAACCATAGCTGCAGGGGATCCAATTTAGTGACACTGAAAGAATTACCCAAATGATTAAATATTTTGCAAGAAGCTTCCATGATCGATAAGTTCCACATCGGGTCCATGGGCATGAACACAAGTTCAAGGTCGACGCCCACTTCTTCAATGTATAACCTTCCATTCACCTCTCGCTTTTCGAAAATGACATTAGTTGTTGAAAGTTTTACCTGGTGCAATACCAGATAAGTAGGACCCATGAAATCTTTCGGGTTCACACCGATTAGGGAAGGCGTTGGTTCAACCTACCGGGGCATCTTAGGAACATATACCACAAACTTCAGAGTAAATCATACAAGCTCAAAAGTAGAGCATGGCTAACAAAGCAGAGAATACAATTTACCAAAGGCATTATATACCCATGGAAAGGCTCACAAGGTTATTGAATATGAAGGACACTGTCGGATAATAATCCAACAAGGGGTCTTATGGTCTACAGCGGAGCTAATGCGAGTATCGGTACTCTATCAGAGGAAGAAAGAATGCAAAGAGATTAGATTATAGAAAAAACTAACTAACTCAAAGCTCAATTGCAAAGGAATTATGAATTCCAAGACAAGGGATCAGAAGCAATGCTCTGATTAGGGATGGATAGGTAGAATAGCCTTAGGGGTACAATCGATGGCAATTTGATTGGTCGAGATCCAGCACCTGTTAAAATGACGTCCGAGCCGGAAGGATGAATTCTAGGATCTGATTGAGGATTGCGAGCATTCGCAACATATTGTATCAACAGACTCAAAATGATAATGACAAAGGATGACAATAAGATTACTAGACTTATGGTATTAACCATAATGCAAGCAAGCAAGAAAATTCAAGAACAATAGGCTGTTGAGGATTTTCATAAGAACGAATGGTATTACGAAGACTTTTGTGAAATACATGATCAACTGAGGATGAGCGGATACTCGATAGGTGCACAAAATTATCCGTAGGGGTATTCAGGTGTCAAGGAACTGTAAGGCAGTAAGCTTAAAGGATTCTTGGAACAACCGGGAGCAGTTCGGGGCATCTTGTAATAACAAGATCAATGGGATTGAATGTAAGAATGGCAGGTGTATGCAGTTATCAATAAGGATATAATAGTGGTAGGTAATTTGCAAAGGCGGTGGGTATAGGGGTCTCGGGAGAACATCGTAGAGTAACCTCGGAATCTTCTCGTGCAGCAGACGATCATCGGTAATAAGGTGCTCTCCGGGTGAAAGTGATCACGAGATCCTAATGTTCGATTTAGCAAAATTGTTTAACCCGAATGGAAGAGAGATCAGAGTCCCATAGTATAGACGAGGAATAAAAGATCCTAACACCACCCAATTGGCGACGTGGGCCCATAAGCCACACAGCCAAGTTAGTAAAACGGTTTTCGGTTTCTAGACTCAACTTCTGTTGGAAATATGCCCTAGAGGCAATAATAAAAGCATTATTATTATATTTCCTTGTTCATGATAATTGTCTTCATTCATGCTATAATTGTGTTATCCGGAAATTGTAATACATGTGTGAATAATGGACACCAACATGTCCCTAGTAAGCCTCTAGTTGACTAGCTCGTTGATCAACAGATAGTCATGGTTTCCTGACTATGGACATTGGATGTCATTGATAACGAGATCACATCATTAGGAGAATGATGTGATGGACAAGACCCAATCCTAAACATAGCACAAGATCGTATAGTTCGTTTGCTAGAGTTTTCCAATGTCAAGTATCTTTTCCTTAGACCATGAGATCGTGTAACTCCCGGATACCATAGGAGTGCTTTGGGTGTACCAAACGTCACAACGTAACTGGGTGACTATAAAGGTATACTACGGGTATCTCCGAGAGTGTCTGTTGGGTTCACACGGATCAAGACTGGGATTTGTCACTCCGTATGACGGAGAGGTATCACTGGGCCCACTCGGTAATGCATCATCATAATGAGCTCAAAGTGACCAAGTGTCTGGTCAAGGGATCATGCATTATGGTACGAGTAAAGTGACTTGCCGCTAATGAGATTGAACGAGGTATTGGGATACCGACGATTGAATCTCGGGCAAGTAACATACCGATTGACAAAGGGAATTGTATACGGGATTGATTGAATCCTCGACATAGTGGTTCATCCGATGAGATCATCGAGGAGCATGTGGGAGCCAACATGGGTATCCAGATCCCGCTGTTGGTTATTGACCGGAGAGCGATCTCGGTCATGTCTACATGTCTCCCAAACCCGCAGGGTCTACACACTTAAGGTTCGGTGACACTAGGGTTGTAGGGATATGTATATGCAGTAACCCGAATGTTGTTCGGAGTCCCGGATGAGATCCTGGACATCACGAGGAGTTCCGGAATGGTCCGGAGGTAAAGAATTATATATAGGAAGTGCTATTTCGGGCATCGGGACAAGTTTCGGGGTCACCGGTATTGTACCGGGACCACCGGAAGGGTCCCGGGGGTCCACCGGGTGGGGCCACCTGCCCCGGGGGGCCACATGGGCTGTAGGGGTGTTTGCCTTGGCCTACATGGGCCAAGGGCACCAGCCCCAAGAGGCCCATGCGCCTAGGGTTCAAGAAGGGAAGAGTCCCAAAGGGGGAAGGCACCTCCTAGGTGCCTTGGGGAGGAGGGATTCCTCCCTTGGCCGCCGCCCCCCTAGGAGATTGGATCTCCTAGGGCCGGTGCTCCCCCTTGGCCCTCCTATATATAGTGGGGAGATGGAGGACTTCTAACCCCATGCCTTTGGTGCCTCCCTCTCCCTCTCCAACACATCCTCCTCCTCCATAGTGCTTGGCGAAGCCCTTCCGGAGTACTGCAGCTCCACCACCACCACGCCGTCATGCTGCTGCTGGAGCCATCTTCCTCAACCTCTCCTTCCTCCTTGCTGGATCAAGAAGAAGGAGACGTCACGCTGACCGTACGTGTGTTGAACGCGGAGGTGCCGTCCGTTCGGCGCTAGGATCTCCGGTGATTTGGATCACGCCGAGTACGCCTTCCTCATCCCCGTTCTTTGAATGCTTCCGCGCGTGATCTACAAAGGTATGTAGATGCAATCCGATCACTCGTTGCTAGATGAACTCCTAGATGGATCTTGGTGAAACCATAGGAATTTTTTTTGTTTTCTGCAACGTTCCCCAACAGTGGCATGATGAGCTAGGTCTATGCGTAGTTCTCTTGCACGAGTAGAACACAATTTGTTGTGGGCGTAGATGTTATCAACTTTCTTGCCGCTACTAGTCTTATCTTGCTTCAGCGGTATTGTGGGATGAAGCGGCCCGGACCAACCTTACACGTACGCTTACGTGAGACCGGATCCACCGACTAACATGCCCAAGTTGCATAAGGTGGCTGGCGGGTGTCTGTCTCTCCCACTTTAGTTGGAGCGGATTCGATGAAAAGGGTCCTTATGAAGGGTAAATAGAAGTTGACAAATCACGTTGTGGCTTTCACGTAGGCAAGAAAACGTTCTTGCTAGAACCCTATTTCAGCCACGTAAAACTTGCAACAACAATTAGAAGACGTCTAACTTGTTTTTGCAGCAAGTGCTTTGTGATATGATATGGCCAAAGTTGTGATGAATGATGAATGATATATATGTGATGTATGAGATGTTCATGCTATTGTAATAGGAATCACGACTTGCATGTCGATGAGTATGACAACCGGCAGGAGCCATAGGAGTTGTCTTTATTTTTTGTATGACCTGCATGTCATTGAGAAACGCCATGTAAATTACTTTACTTTATTGCTAAATGCGTTAGCCATAGTAGTAGAAGTAATAGTTGGCGAGCAACTTCATGGGGACACAATGATGGAGATCATGATGATGGAGATCATGGTGTCATGCCGGTGACAAGATGATCATGGAGCCCCAAGATGGAGATCAAAGGAGCTATGTGATATTGGCCATATCATGTCACTATTATTATTTGATTGCATGTGATGTTTATCATGTTTTGCATCTTGTTTAGTTAGAACGACGGTAGTAAATAAGATGATCCCTCATAATAATTTCAAGAAAGTGTTCCCCCTAACTGTGCACCGTTGCGACAGTACGTTGTTTCGAAGCACCACGTGATGATCGGGTGTTAGATTCTAACGTTCACATACAACGGGTGTAAGACAGATTTACACATGCAAACACTTAGGTTGACTTGACGAGCCTAGCATGTACAGACATGGCCTCGGAACACAGAAGACCGAAAGGTCGAGCATGAGTCGTATAGAAGATACGATCAACATGAAGATGTTCACCGAAGTTGACTAGTCCGTCTCACGTGATGATCGGACACGGCCTAGTTAACTCGGATCATGTTATACTTAGATTACTAGAGGGATGTCTATCTAAGTGGGAGTTCATTGTATAATTTGATTAGATGAACTTAATTATCATGAACTTAGTATAAAATCTTTACAATATGTCTTGTAGATCAAATGGCCAACGTAGTCCTCAACTTCAACGCGTTCCTAGAGAAAACCAAGCTGAAAGACGATGGCAGCAACTATATGGACTGGGTCCAGAACCTGAGGATCATCCTCATAGCTGCCAAGAAACATTATGTCCTACAAGCACCGCTAGGTGACGCACCCGTCCCACAGAACCAAGACGTTATGAACGCTTGGCAGACACGTGTTGATGACTACTCCCTCGTTCAGTGCGGCATGCTTTACAGCTTAGAGCCGGGGCTCCAAAAGCGTTTTGAGAGACATGGAGCATATGAGATGTTCGAAGAGCTGAAAATGGTTTTTCAAGCTCATGCCCGGGTCGAGAGATATGAAGTCTCCGACAAATTCTTTAGCTGTAAGATGGAGGAAAACAGTTCTGTCAGTGAGCACATACTCACTATGTCTGGGTTACACAACCGCTTGACTCAGCTGGGAGTTAATCTCCCGGATGACGCAGTCATTGACAGAATCCTCCAGTCGCTTACACCGAGCTACAAGAGCATTACAGGTATCTCCGAAAGTGTCTGTTGGGTTGACACGGATCGAGACTGGGATTTGTCACTCCGTATGACGGAGAGGTATCACTGGGCCCACTCGGTAATGCATCATCATAATGAGCTCAAAGTGACCAAGTGTCTGGTCACGGGATCATGCATTACGGTACGAGTAAAGTGACTTGCCGGTAACGAGATTGAATGAGGTATTGGGATACCGACGATCGAATCTCGGGCAAGTAACATACCGATTGACAAAGGGAATTGTATACGGGATTGATTGAATCCTCGACATAGTGGTTCATATGATGAGATCATCGAGGAGCATGTGGGAGCCAACATGGGTATCCAGATCCCGCTGTTGGTTATTGACCGGAGAGCGATCTCGGTCATGTCTACATGTCTCCCGAACCCGCAGGGTCTACACACTTAAGGTTCGGTGACGCTAGGGTTGTAGGGATATGTATATGCAGTAACCCGAATGTTGTTCGGAGTCCCAGATGAGATCCCGGTCATCACGAGGAGTTCCGGAATGGTCTGGAGGTAAACAATTATATATAGGAAGTGCTATTTCGGGCATCGGGACAAGTTTCGGGGTCACCGGTATTGTACCGGGACCACCGGAAGGGTCCCGGGGGTCCACCGGGTGGGGCCACCTGCCCCGGGGGGGGGGGGCACATGGGCTGTAGGGGTGTGCGCCTTGGCCTACATGGGACAAGGGCACCAGCCCCAAGAGGCCCATGCGCCTAGGGTTCAAGAAGGGAAGAGTCCCAAAGGGGGAAGGCACCTCCTAGGTGCCTTGGGGAGGAGGGATTCCTCCCTTGGCCGCCGCCCCCCTAGGAGATTGGATCTCCTAGGGCCGGCGCCCCCCCCTTGGCCCTCCTATATATAGTGGGGAGATGGAGGACTTCTAACCCCATGCCTTTGGTGCCTCCCTCTCCCTCTCCAACACATCCTCCTCCTCCATAGTGCTTGGCGAAGCCCTGCCGAAGTACTGCAGCTCCACCACCACCACGCCGTCGTGCTGCTGCTGGAGCCATCTTCCTCAACCTCTCCTTCCTCCTTGCTGGATCAAGAAGAAGGATACGTCACGCTGACCGTACGTGTGTTGAACGCGGAGGTGCCGTCCGTTCGACGCTAGGATCTCCGGTGATTTGGATCACGTCGAGTACGCCTTCCTCATCCCTGTTCTTTGAACGCTTCCGCGCATGATCTACAAAGGTATGTAGATGCAATCCGATCACTCATTGCTAGATGAACTCCTAGATGGATCTTGGTGAAACCGTAGGAAATTTTTTTGTTTTCTGCAACGTTCCCCAACAACTTCGGCCAAGGAGTTGGAAAGGGGGATCCTACAGGCAATCGGCTCTGATACCAACTTGTGACGCCCCCATTTCAATAGTACACTAATCATACACGCAAACGTGTACGATCAAGATCAGGGACTCACGGGAAGATATCACAACACAACTCTAGACACAAATTAAAATAATATAAGCTTTATATTACAAGCCAGGGGCCTCGAGGGCTTGAATACATAAGCTCGAATACAAACGAGTCAGCGGAAGCAGCAATATCTGAGTACAAACATAAGTTACACAAGGATGCCTTATGAAGGCTAGCACAAAACCAACATCGAACGAAAAGGCAAGGCCTCCTTCCTGGGACCTCCTAATTACTCCTGGTCTTCGGCGGCCTCCACGTAGTAGTAGGCTCCATCGGGTAGTAATAGTAGTCGACTGGGTGGCATCTGGCTCCTGGGATCCACCATCTGGTTGCAACAACTGGAAAGAAGAAAGAAGGGGGAGAAGAGGTTAGCAAAGCAATCGCGAGTACTCATCCAAAGTAAACGCAAGCAAGGATCTACACTACATATGCATCGGTATCAATGAAATAGGTTGTATCTGTGGACTGAACTGCAGAATGCCAGAATAGAGGGATAGCCTAGTCCTATCGAAGACTAGCATCCTCAGCATCTTCACCGGTCTTGCGGCATTAGAAGAGTGCAGACTAGCATAAATTAAAATAGTAGTAGTGTTATCAACCTCGCCCAGAGATTCTTCCTCGACTCCCTACGAGAAAGCAATCCCAGAGCCATACTATCCAGTTGTCACCTCAAGTATCCAGTTCTAGTTGTATCAATTGGGATACAACTCCGAGTGTCCGTTACCGTAGGACATGCTATCGATAGATGTTTTCTTCCCTGCAGGGGTGCACCAACTTACCCACCACACTCGATTAACTCCGGCCGGACACACTTTCCTGGGTCATGCCCGACCTCAGCCAAACAATACGCCGCAACCCGACCTAGGTTTAATAGAGAGGTCAGCACGCTGGACTAAACCTATGCCCCAGGGGTCTTTTACGCAGTCCAACCCGGCGCGCGCCGCTCAGTCGCATGCCGTCTACTAAGCTTCAGCTGATGCATACGATGCAGAACGCCCATACTATGCCCATGTGATGGTTAGTGCTATCAGGCCCTAGGCCCCTCGGATCAAATATCCAAATCGTAGTGGATTAGGAACGCGCGGTAACAAGCAGAGACTCACGAAAGACGTGACCCCGTCGCCCCGTCTCGAGGACTTGCGACAAGGGCTAAGAATGCTCGACCACGCCTCGTAAGTATCTCGCGGGCACCTTCCAGGTCAACCCGACTCCACATCACTCGCAAATAAGCTCGCGCGGGTACCTGATACGTCCATTTTTTATCATGCTTTTATATCGATATTTATTGCATTATGGGTTGTTATTACACATTATGTTAGAATACTTATGCCTATCCTCTCTTATTTTACAAGGTTTACATGAAGAGGGAGAATGCCGGCAGCTGGAATTCTGGGCTAGAAAAGGAGCAAATATTAGAAACCTATTCTGTGCAACTCCAAAAGTCCTGAAACTCCACAGAAATTATTTCCAGAATATATAAAAAATATTGGGCGAAGAAAGTACCAGAGGGGGGCCACCCACCGTCCACGAGGGTGGGGGCGTGCCCTACCCCCCTGGGCGCGCCCCCTGCCTCTTGGGCCCTCTGGCATCCCTCTGATGCCCGTTTTCTTCTATATGAGGTCTTTCGTCCAGGAAAAAAATCAAAAGCTAGCTCACGAGACGAAACTCCGCCGCCACGAGGCGGAACCTTGGCGGAACCAATCTAGGGCTCCGGCGCAGCTGTTCTGCCGGGGAAACTTCCCTCCGGGAGGGGGAAATCATAACCACCGTCATCATCATCGATCCTCTCATCGGGAGGGGGTCAATCTCCATCAACATCTTCACCAGCACCATCTCATCTCAAACCCTAGTTCATCTCTTGTATCCAATCTTTGTCCCAAAGCCTCAGATTGGTACCTGTGGGTTGCTAGTAGTGTTGATTACTCCTTGTAGTTGATGCTAGTTGGTTTATTCGCTGGAAGATCATATGTTCAGATCCTTTATGCATATTAATACCCCTCTGATTATGAACATGAATATGATTTGTGAGTAGTTATGTTTGTTCCTGAGGACATGGGAGAAGTCTTGCTATAAGTAGCCATGTGAATTTGGTATTCGTTCGATATTTTGATGAGATGTATGTTGTCTTTCCTCTAGTGGTGTCATGTGAATGTCGACTACATGACACTTCACCATTATTTGGGCCTAGAGGAAGGCATTGGGAAGTAATAAGTAGATGATGGGTTGCTAGAGTAACAGAAGCTTAAACCCTAGTTTATGAGTTGCTTCGTAAGGGGCTGATTTGGATCCATATGTTTCATGCTATGGTTAGGTTTACCTTAATACTTATTTTGTAGTTGCGGATGCTTGCAATAGGGGTTAATCATAAGTGGGATGCTTGTCCAAGGAAGGGCAGTACCCAAGCACCGGTCCACCCACACATCAAATTATCAAAGTACCGAAAACGAATCATATGAACATGAGGAAAACTAGCTTGACGATAATTCCCATGTGTCCTCGGGAGCGCTTTCCTTTATATAAGAGTTTGTCTAGGCTTGTCCTTTGCTACAAAAAGGATTGGGCCATCTTGCTGCACCTTATTTACTTTATTTACTTGTTACCCGTTACAAATTAACTTATCACAAAACCATCTGTTACCGATAACTTCAGTGCTTGCAGAGAATACCTTACTGAAAACTGCTTATTCCTTCTGCTGCTCGTTGGGTTCGACACTCTTACTTATCGAAAGGACTACGATAGATCCCCTACAATTGTGGGTCATCAAGACTCTTTTTTGGCGCCGTTGCCGGGGAGTGAAGCGTCTTTGGTAGGTGGAATTTGGTAAGGAAAAATTTATATAGTGTGCTGAAATTTACTGTCACTTGTTACTATGGAACATAATCCTTTGAGGGGCTTGTTCGGGGTATCTTCACCCCGACCAGTGGAGCAAAGAGTTTCTCCTCAACCTACTAAACCTACTGAAAATGTTTACTTTGAAATTCCTTCGGGTATGATAGAGAAACTGCTAGCTAATCCTTTTACAGGAGATGGAACATTGCATCCCGATTTGCACCTAATCTATGTGGATGAAGTTTGTGGCTTATTTAAGCTTGCAGGTATGCCCGAGGATGTTATCAAGAAGATGGTCTTCCCTTTATCTTTGAAGGGAAATGCATTGACATGGTTTAGGCTATGTGATGATATGGGATCATGGAACTACAACCGTTTGAAATTGGAATTTCATCAGAAGTTTTATCCTATGCATCTTGTTCATCGTGATCGTAATTATATATATAATTTTTGGCCTCGCGAAGAATAAATCATCGCTCAAGCTTGGGGGAGGCTTAAGTCAATGTTATATTCATGCCCCAATCATGAGCTCTCGAGAGAAATTATTATGCAAAAAATTTATGCTCGGCTTTCTCTCAATAATCGCTCCATGCTCGATACTTCTTGTACTGACTCTTTTATGATGAAGACTATTGAATTCAAATGAGATTTTTTGGAGAGAATTAAACGCAACTCTGAAGATTGGGATCTCGACGAAGGTAAGGAGTCAGGTATAACCCCAAGGTTTGATTGTGTTAAATCTTTTATGGATACCGCTGCCTTTCGTGAATTTAGCACTAAATATGGACTTGACTCTGAGATAGTAGCTTCTTTCTGTGAATCATTTGCTACTCATGTTGATCTCCCTAAGGAGAAGTGGTTTAAATATGATCCTCCCATTGAAGTAAAAGTAGTCACACCTATTAAAGTTGAAGAAAAGATTATCACTTATAATGATTCTGTTGTTCCTACTGCTTATATTGAGAAACCACCTTTCCCTGTTAGAATAATGGATCATGCTAAAGCTTCAACTATGGTTCGTAAGAGTAATACCAGAACACCTACACCATCTGAGCAAATTAAAGTTGAACCTAGTGTTGCTATGGTTAAAGATCTCTTGGCCGATAGTATTGATGGGCATGTTATTTACTTCTATGATGAAGCTTCTAGAATTGCTAGACCTCATACTAAAAATAAGCATAGACCTGTTGTAGGCATGCCTGTTATTTCTGTTAAAATAGAGATCATTGCTATCATGGCTTATGTGATATGGGTGCTAGTGCAAGTGCAATACCTCATTCCTTATACAAAGAAATTATGCATGATATTGCGCTTGCTGAGATAGAGGAAATTGATGTTACAATTAAACTTGCCAATAGAAACACTATTTCACCAGTCGGGATTGTTAGTGATGTTGAAGTCTTGTGTGGGAAAGTTAAATATCCGGCTGATTTTCTTATTCTTGGCTCCCCACAAGATAACTTTTGTCCCATTATATTTGGTAGACCGTTCTTGAATAATGTTAATGCTAGGATAGACTGCAAAAAGGATGTTGTTACTATTGGTTTGGGGGATATGTCTCATGAGCTTAATTTTGCTCAATTTCGTAGACAACCCCATGATAAAGAATTGCCTAGTAAAGATGAAATTATTGGTTTTGCTTCTATTGCCGTGCCTCCTAGTGATCCTCTAGAACAATATTTGCTAGACCAAGAAAATGATATGTTTATGAATGAGAGAAGGGAAATAGATGAAGTATTCTTTAAAGAGGGGCCTATTTTGAAACACAACTTGCCTGTTGAAATTCTAGGGGATCCTCCTCCACCCAAGGGTGATCCCATGTTTGAGCTTAAACCTTTACCTGATACTCTCAAATGTGCTTATCTTGATGAGAAAGAGATATATCATGTTATTATTAGTGCTAACCTTTCAGAGCATGAAGAGAAGAAATTATTGAAAACTCTAAAGAAGCACTGTGCTGCTATTAGATATACTCTTGATGATCTTAAGGGCATTAGTCCCACTCTATGCCAGCACAAAATAAAATTGGAGAAAGACACGAAACCGGTTGTTGATCACCAACAATGGTTAAATCCTAAGATGAAAGAAGTGGTAAGAAAAGAAATACTAAATCTTCTGGAGGCAGGTATAATTTATCCCGTTGCTGATAGTCAGTGGGTAAGTCCTGTCCATTGTGTCCCTAAGAAGGGAGGTATTACTGTTGTTCCTAATGATAAAGATGAATTGATTCCACAAAGAATTGTTACATGTTATAGAATGGTAATTGATTTCTGCAAATTAAATAAAGCTACTAAAAAGGATCATTACCCTTTACATTTTATTGATCAAATGCTAGAAAGATTATCCAAACATACACATTTTTGCTTTCTAGATGGTTATTCTGGTTTTTCTCAAATACCTGTGTCAAAAGAGGATCAAGAAAAGACAAATTTTACTTGCCCTTCCGGTACCTTTGCTTATAAACGTTTGCCTTTTGGTTTATGCAATGCACCTGCTACCTTTCAAAGATGTATGACTGCTATATTCTCTGACTTTTGTGAAAAGATTGTTGAGGTTTTCATGGATGATTTCTCTGTATATGGAACTTCTTTTGATGATTGCTTAAGCAACCTTGATCGAGTTTTGTAGAGATGTGAAGAAACTAATCTTGTCTTGAATTGGGAGAAGTGCCACTTTATGGTTAATGAAGGTATTGTCTTGGGACATAAAATTTCTGAAAGAGGTATCGAAGTTGATAAAGTTAAAGTTGATGCTATTGAAAAGATGCCGTGTTCAAAAGACATCAAAGGTATAATAAGTTTCCTTGGCCATGCCAGATTTTATAGGAGGTTCATTAAGGATTTCTCTAAAATCTCCAGGCCTCTAACTAATCTCCTACAAAAATATGTTCCTTTTGTCTTTGATGATGATTGTGTAGAAGCATTTGAAATACTTAAGAAAGCTTTGATTTCTGCACCTATTGTTCAGCCACCTGATTGGAATTTACCATTTGAAATTATGTGTGATGCTAGTGATTATGCTGTAGGGGCTGTTCTAGGACAAAGAGTTGATAAGAAATTAAATGTTATCCAATATGCTAGTAAGACTCTAAAAAGTGCCCAAAGAAATTATGCTACTACTGAAAAGGAATTTTTAGCAGTTGTATTTGCTTGTGATATGGTCAGACCTTATATAGTTGATTCTAAAGTAACTGTTCACACTGATCATGCTGCTATTAAATATCTTATGCAAAAGAAAGATGCTAAACCTAGACTTATTAGATGGGTTCTCTTGCTTCGAGAATTTGATTTGCATATTATTGATAGAAAGGGAGCTGAGAACCCCGTTGCAGACAACTTGTCTAGGTTAGAGAATGTTCTTGATGACCCACTACCTATTGATGATAGCTTTCCTGATGAACAATTTGACATCATAAATGCTTCTCGTACTGCTCCATTTTATGCTGATTATGCTAATTACATTGTTGCTAAATTTATACCACCTAGTTTTACATACCAGCAAAAGAAAAAGTTCTTCTATGACTTAAGACATTACTTTTGGGATGACGCACGCCTTTATAAACAAGGAGTAGATGGTGTTATTAGACGTTGTGTACCTGAGCATGAACAGGAACAGATCCTACACAAGTGTCACTCCGAGGCTTATGGAGGACACCACGCTGGAGATAGAACTGCACATAATGTATTGCAATCCGGTTTTTATTGGCCTACTCTCTTCAAGGATGCCCGTAAGTTTGTTTTGTCTTGTGATGAATGTCAAAAAATTGGTAACATTAGTAGGCGTCAAGAAATGCCTATGAATTATTCACTTGTTATTGAACCATTTGATGTTTGGGGCTTTGACTATATGGGACCATTTCCTTCCTCTAATGGGTATACACATATTTTAGTTGATGTTGATTACGTTACTAAGTGGGTAGAAGCTATTCCAACTAGTAGTGATGATCATAACACCTCTATTAAGATGCTTAAAGAAGTTATTTTTCTGAGGTTTGGAGTCCCTAGATACTTAATGACTAATGGTGGTTCACATTTTATTCATGGTGCCTTTCGTAAAATGCTTGCTAAGTATGATGTTAATCATAGAATTGCATCTCCAAATCACCCACAGTCTAGTGGTCAAGTAGAATTGAGTAATAGAGAGCTTAAATTAATTTTGCAAAAGACTGTTAATAGATCTAGAAAGAATTGGTCCAAGAAACTTGATGATGCATTATGGGCATATAGGACTGCATACAAAAATCCTATGGGTATGTCTCCATATAAAATGGTTTATGGAAAAGCATGTCACTTACCTCTTGAACTAGAACATAAGGCATATTGGGCCATTAAGGAGCTCAATTATGATTCCAAACTTGCCGGTGAGAAGAGGTTATTTGACATTAGCTCACTTGATGAATGGAGAACCCAGGCTTATGAGAATGCCAAACTGTTTAAAGAAAAAGTTTAAAGATGGCATGACAAAAGAATACAAAAGCGAGAGTTTAATGTAGGTGATTATGTATTGTTATACAACTCTCATTTAAGATTTTTTGCAAGCAAACTCCTCTCTAAATGGGAAGGTCCTTACATCATCGAGGAGGTCTATCATTCCGGTGCCATAAAAATCAACAACTTCGAAGGTACAAATCCGAGGGTGGTGAACGGTCAAAGAATCAAACATTATATCTCAGGTAATCCTATAAATGTTGAAACTAATGTTATTGAAACCGTAACCCCGGAGGAATACATAAGGGACACTTTCCTGAATGTTTCAGACTCCGAAAAGGAATAGGTATGAGGTACGGTAAGTAAACTGACTGCAAAACAGTTCTAATAGCAATTTTTCTCTGTTTTGGAATATTAAAAAAAGGAAAATAAGAAGCAATTTGGGAAGGACACGAGGCTTCCACGAGGGTGGAGGGCGCGCCCCCTGCCTCGTGGGCACCTCGTGTGCTCTCCGGACTCCGTTTTCTTGCACGGTACTTCTTTCGGTCGGTAAAAATTCATTATATAATCTCCCGAAAGTTTTGACCACCGTACCACGCAAATATCTCCTGCTTTTGTTTCGAGCTGTTTTCTGCCAGGGTTGTCAAGGCCAGGCATCATGTCGTCTCCCTCCTCCTCCAACAATGAGGGAAACGATGCTTGGCTAATGAAGATAGAGCTGAAGAGAGGAGAGCCCGAAGAGATCAACAAGGATGATGGGATCAAGAAGGCCGCGGGGGATCAAGTTCCAGCAGTAGTAGAAGAAGACATCCTTCAACCTCATCACAATCTCTTTACACCAACGGAGATTGAAGCTTTCAAGATGATTGAGTTAGCTCGCATTCAAAACAAGTATCTCACAAGTGAAAATATTTTGTTGAAGGAGCATATCATCGCACTTAAGGGCATTATCCGCAAATTGGAGGATCTCCTACGCTCAATGTGCGACTATCCATCATCACCAACACCTTCTCCACCAACAAAGAAGAACTGAGTATTGGGTATGGGCACTCCCCTTGGCAACTGCCAAGCTTGGGGGAGTGCCCCAGTATCGTATCACCATCACACTTTTACCTTTACTGTTTTTCTTAGTTCGATCCTTTTGTAATATCTTGATCTAGTAGAATAAAGTTTAGTATGATCTAGTTTTGAGTTTTGCTTTATGATCCTTCTATGTAATCGAGTCCGTGAGCTATATATAATAAAGATTAGTGTTGAGTCAAGTTGATTATCTTGCTATGATTTTGAGGGAATAAAATAAAAGAGAAATAATAAAAAGAAATAAAGAGATCATATGGATCTTATGGAGAGTAATGACTTCACATATAAAGAGTATGATGAATAAAAGTTGTTGAAAGTTGACAAGCATAGTTTTGGTCATCGTTGCAATTAATAGGAAGTGATAAAGAAAGAGAGGTTTTCACATATAAATATACTATCTTGGACATCTTTTATGATTGTGAGCACTCATTAAAATATGACATGCTTAAGAGTTGATGTTGGACAAGGAAGACAACATAATGGGTTATGTTTTCTTACATCCGAAATAAATTATATTGTCATGGATCATTCAACATGTTGAGCTTGCCTTTCCCTCTAATGATAGAAAAATTCTTTGCACCAAGTAGAGATACTACTTGTGCTTCCAAATATCCTTAAACCCAGTTTTGCCATGAGAGTCCACCATATCTACCTATGGATTGAGTAAGATCCTTCAAGTAAGTTGTCATTGTTGCAAGCAATAAAAATTGCTCTCTAAATATGTATGATTTATTTGTGTGGAGAAAACTAAGCTTTATATGATCTTGTGATGTGGAAGAAATAAAAGCGACGGACTGCATAATAAAGGTCAATATCACAAGTGGCAATATAAAGTGACGTTCTTTTGCATTAAGATTTCGTGCATCCAACCATAAAAGCACATGACAACCTCTGCTTCCCTCTGCGAAGGGCCTATCTTTTATTCTTGTCTATTACTTCATACAAGAGTCATGGTGATCTTCACCTTTTCTTTTTACATTTTATCCTTTGGCAAGCACAATGTGTTGGAAAGATCCAGATATATATAGCTAATTGGATGTGAGTTTTCATGAACTATTATTGTTGACATTACCCTTGAGGTAAAAGGCTGGGAGGCAAAACTATAAGCCCCTATCTTTCTCTGTGTCTGGTTAAAACTTCATACCTATAAGTATTGCGTGAGTGTTAGCAATTCTGGAAGACTAAATGATAGTTGAGTATGTGGACTTGCTGAAAAGCTCTTATGTTGACTCTTTCTGATGTTATGATAAATTGCAATTGCTTCAATGACTGAGATTATAGTTTGTTAGTTTTCAATGAAGTTTCTGATTCATACTTGAAATTGTGATTGAATTGTTACTTTATCATAAGAAATCATATGACAATATATATATATGTATATATTGTTGTTATAAGAATGATCATGATGCCCTCATGTCCATATTTTATTTTATTGACACCTCTATCTCTAAACATGTGCACATAATTCTCGATATCGGCTTCCGCTTGAGGACAAGCGAGGTCTAAGCTTGGGGGAGTTGATACGTCCATTTTGCATCATGCTTTTATATCGATATTTATTGCATTATGGGCTGTTATTACACATTATGTTACAATACGTATGCCTATTCTCTCTTATTTTACAAGGTTTACATGAAGAGGGAGAATGCCGGCTGCTGGAATTCTGGGCTGGAAAAGGAGCAAATATTAGAGACCTATTCTACGCAACTCCAAAAGTCCCGAAACTCCATGGGAATTATTTTCAGAATATATAAAAAATATTGGGTGAAGAAAGTACCAGAGGGGGGCCACCCACCGTCCACGAGGGTGGGGGCACGCCCCCTGCCTCGTGGGCCCTCTGGAAGCCCTCTGATGCCCGTCTTCTGCTATATGAGGTCTTTCGTCCAGGAAAAAATCATAAACTAGCTCATGGGATGAAACTCCGCCGCCACGAGGCGGAACCTTGGCGGAACCAATCTAGGGCTCCGGCGGAGCTGTTCTGCCGGGGAAACTTCCCTCTGAGAGGGGAAATCATCACCACCATCATCATCATCGATCCTCTCAATGGGAGGGGGTCAATCTCCATCAACATCTTCACCAGCACCATCTCATCTCAAACCCTAGTTCATCTCTTGTATCCAATCTTTGTCCCAAAGCCTCAGATTGGTACCTGTGGGTTGTTAGTAGTGTTGATTACTCCTTGCAGTTGATGCTAGATGGTTTAGTCGCTGGAAGATCACATGTTCAGATCCTTTATGCATATTAACACCCCTCTGATTATGAACATGAATATGATTTGTGAGTAGTTACGTTTGTTCCTGAAGACATGGG
Organism: Triticum dicoccoides; assembly: GCF_002162155.2. Taxonomy (NCBI): domain Eukaryota; kingdom Viridiplantae; phylum Streptophyta; class Magnoliopsida; order Poales; family Poaceae; genus Triticum; species Triticum dicoccoides. The sequence goes on along the minus strand of NC_041382.1, from coordinate 172,598,410 downwards.
AGACGTCTTGCTATAAGTAGTCATGCGAGTTTGGTATTCGTTCGATATTTTGATGAGATGTATGTTGTCTTTCCTCTAGTGGTGTCATGTGAACATCGGCTACATGAAACTTCACCATTATTTGGGCCCAGAGGAAGGCATTGGGAAGTAATAAGTAGATGATGGGTTGCTAGAGTGACAGAAGCTTAAACCCTACTTTATGAGTTGCTTCGTAAGGGGCTGATTTGGATCCATATGTTTCATGCTATGGTTAGGTTTACCTTAATACTTATTTTGTAGTTGCCGATGCTTGCAATAGGGGTTAATCATAAGTGGGATGCTTGTCCAAGGAAGGGCAGTACCCAAGCACCGGTCCACCCACATATCAAATTATCAAAGTACCGAACGTGAATCATATGAACATGATGAAAACTAGCTTGACAATAATTCCCATGTGTCCTCGGGAGCCCTTTCCTTTATATAAGAGTTTGTCTAGGCTTGTCCTTTGCTACAAAAAGGATTGGTCCATCTTGCTGCACCTTATTTACTTTATTTACTTGTTACCCGTTACAAATTACCTTATCACAAAACTATCTGTTACCGATAATTTCAATGCTTGCAGAGAATACCTTACTGAAAATAGCTTATCATTTCCTTCTCCTCCTCATTGGGTTCGACACTCTTACTTATCGAAAGGACTATGACAGATCCCCTACACTTGTGGGTCATCAGTACCCCTCAGGGTCGAACCGTCTTTAGTAACATGGTTCAGTGTAAATTCATAGTAACCGTGTGTCTAACACCAAGGGGAACCCTGAGGAACCACCCTCGGTGGATTCTACTTGATGTAATCATCAAGGTGAATGTAAGAGGAACCACACTCGAGGTTCACACTTGAGGGGTTGCACGACAGAGTCGTATCGGAAGTGGTTAAGGAGGAAATCACCCTCGATGACCACGACCGAATAGCTACACTATAGAGATTTCATCAGGAGTGATATATGAGGTTCCACCCTCGGCACTCGATGGTAACTCTGCAGGGTCGAGAAACAAAAGGGGCGTGATGTGATGTGTCGGGCTCTGGTCGTCGATCACGTTCATCGAATCATCGATGATGAAGCAGGGGTAACAAGGACAAGGTGGGGGTCATTGATGGATCACTAACCAACCTATACTAAGCAGTTTAGGATAAGCAGGTAAGATAACAATAAGCAGGTTACAAAAGCAGGCTATGCATCAGAATAGGAGCAAACAATAACAGTAGCAAAATCTAATGCAAGCATGAGAGAATGGAATGGGCGATATTGGGATGATCAAAGGGGGGGGGGGGCTTGCCTGGATGCTCAGACAAGAAGGAGGGGTCGTCGGTGACGTAGTCAATCATAGCGGCATCAACATCCATCACGGGGTTTACCGAAGAGAAGAGGGGGGAGAAACAGTAAATACATAGCAAGCAAGAGCATAACAGGACAACAGACAGAGCTAGACGTGTTCTAACGCGGTGCTACACGCTACCGGCGAAGCAGGATAACATCCGGGAATGCTTTCCCGAAGTTTGGCATTTTCGGAAAGACAAACCAGAGGGGGACGGTTGTAGCTTCGCTATGCTAGAGACGCGTGACAATGAACGGACTATGTATTCGGATTCGTCTCATCTTTTTGAGCAACTTTCATGTACAAAACTTTTTCATCCGAGTTACGGATTATTTTCTATGATTTATCAAAGATTTAAACAATTTCTGAATTTATTATTAAATCTAAAACAGAGTTATTGCACCAGCATGACGTCAGCGGTCAACACAGGCCGTTGAATGGTCAAACACGGCAGTGAGGCCCGTCTGTCATTGACCTAACTAATTAACAGATTTAAATTAACTAAACTAGTTCATTAGGCCAATTAAGCAAGGTTAATTAAGATAATTAATTACCTAGTTAGTTGGTTAATTAATTAATTGATTTTATATTTATTTATTTTTAAAATCTTTTTTTAACAGGGGGCCGGGCCTAGTGGTCAGTGGCCCACTATGGAAACCGGGTGTGAGGGCTCGCGGGTGCAGCGGCCTAACGGGGCGGGCGCCCGTGCGTGCACGCGGCATTAGGGGCGCCGGCGAGCGACACGGGTAGAGGGGCGGCCGCGGCCAATGCAAGGTCGCCGACAGCGTAGGGAGCAGAGGTAGGGCGGCAGCAGCGGCGCCTGGAGCTGCGGGCGTCGGCGGGCGAGCAGCGTAGGCGCGGGCGAGGCCGGATTGCAGCAGCGCGAGGCGGCGGTGGTGGTGAGCGGGGATGGAGCCTGGGACGGCGCGGGCGCGGCCGAGCGCGTGGAGCGCGGAAGTGCAGCGGCGCAGCCGGAGGTGAGTGGAAGCAGTGTTAGGCAGCAGCGACGGCGGCAGAAGTAGCAAGCAGCGGCGGCGCGGCGCAACAGGGGAGGGCGCGCGCGGCAGGGCAGCTCTGGCGTGTGCGAGGGGTTGTGCACGCTACAGGGAGGCTAGGCGGGGGCCGCGGCTAGAGCAGTGCGGACACAGCGCAGGCGACAGCGCGCAGGAACAAGCAGCAGGCGGCGCAGGTGAGCATCGGCAGCGTGACAGCTAGTGGCAGAAATAGGAGAGCGGGGGGCGCAGACGGGCGCAGACAGGCGCCGTGCGCGGCGGGGCTAGCGGGTCGGCCGCCGACAGTAGAGGCAAGTGGCAACGGAAGCAACAACGCAGGAGTAGCAGGCGCACACACGCACGTACGCGTACACAGGGGGTTCAGGCACGACGGTGATGACGGCCTACAGCGTCTACGACGGTAGATTGAGGACAGGAAGGGGGAATCGGTGGGGAGGCTCACTGTGGTACTCGTGGAAGAGGTCAGGGAGCGTGGGGGTAGCCGGATGCGTTGAGCTCGTCGACGGGAAGCATCGGCCGCAGTGGGGAACCGGCTCGATGCTGAGTGTATGGTGCGGTCCTGCTTGATTCAAGGCATGTATACGAAGGAGTCGGCGACGAGGAAGCTCCTCGACATCCTCCCAAGCGCCGGGGAGTGATGTATACTACACAACCTTCGTCTTGTAGATGTTGTTGGGCCTCCAAGTGCAGAGGTTTGTAGGACAGTAGAAAATTTCACTCAAGTGGATGACCTAAGATTTATCAATCCGTGGGAGGCGTAGGATGAAGATGGTCTCTCTCAAACAACCCTGCAACCAAATAGCAAAGAGTCTCTTGTGTCCCCAACACACCCAATACAATGGTAAATTGTATAGGTGCACTAGTTCGGCGAAGAGATGGTGATACAGGTGCAATATGGATGGTAGATATAGGTTTTTGTAATCTGAAAATATAAAAACAGCAAGGTAACAAATGATAAAAGTGAGCAAAAACGGTATTGCAATGCGTTGAAACAAGGCCTAGGGTTCATACTTTCACTCGTGCAAGTTCTCTCAACAATAATAACATAATTGGATCATATAACTATCCCTCAACATGCAACAAAGAGTCACTTCGAAGTCACTAATAGCGGAGAACAAACGAAGAGATTATTGTAGGGTACGAAACCACTTCATAGTTATTCTTTCTGATCGATCTATTCAAGAGTCCGTAGTAAAATAACATGAAGCTATTCTTTCCATTCAATCTATCCTAGAGCTCATACTAGAATAACACCTTAAGACAAAAATCAACCAAAACCCTAATGTCACCTAGATACTCCAATGTCACCTCAAGTATCCGTGGGTATGATTATACGATATGCATCACACAATCTCAGATTCATCTATTCAACCAACACAAAGAACTTCAAAGAGTGCCCCAAAGTTTCTACTGGAGAGTCAAGATGAAAACGTGTGCCAGCCCCTATGATAAGTTCACGAGGTCACGGAACTCGCAAGTTGATCACCAAAATATACATCAAATGGACCACATGATATCCCATTGTCACCACAGATAAGCACATGCAAGACATACATCAAGTTTTCTCAAATCTTTAAAGACTCAATCCGATAAGATAACTTCAAAGGGAAAACTCAATCCATTACAAGAGAGTAGACGGGGATAAACATCATAAGATCCAACTATAATAGCAAAGCTCGCGATACATCAAGATCACGCCGAATCAAGAACACGAGAGAGAGAGAGAGATCAAACACATAGCTATTGGTACATACCCTCAGCCCCGAGGGTGAACTACTGCCTCCTCGTCATGGAGAGCGCCGGGATGATGAAGATGGCCACCGGAGAGGGATCCCACCTCCGGCAGGGTGCCAGAATGGGTCTAGATTGGTTTTCGGTGGCTACGGAGGCTTGCGGCAGCGGATCTCCCGATCTAGGTTATTTTCTGGAGGTTTCAGTATTTATAGAAATTTTTGGCGTCAGGAACAAGTCAGGAAGGTGCCCGAGTCGTCCACGAGATAGGGCGGCGCGCCCGGGGGGTAGGGCGCGCCCCCACCCTCGTGGACGGCCCAGGACTCTTCTGGCCCGACTCTTTTACTCCGGGGGCTTTTTTGTCCATAAAAATCATCAAAAATTGGCACATCAATTGGACTCCGTTTGGTATTCCTTTTCTATAAAACTCAAAAACAAGGAAAAACAGAAACTGGCACTGGGCTCTAGGTTAATAGGTTAGTCCCAAAATCATATAAAATACCATATAAATGCATATAAAACATCCTAGATGGATAATATAATAGCATGGAACAATCAAAAAAATATAGATATGTTGGAAACGTATCAAGCATCCCCAAGCTTAATTCCTGCTCGTCCTCGAGTAGGTAAATGATAAAAACAGAATTTTTGATGTGGAATGCTACCTAACATAATTTTCAATGTAATTTTCTTTATTGTGGCATGAATATTTAGATCCTAAAGATTCAAGACAAAAGTTTAATATTGACATAAAAACAATAATACTTCAAGCATACTAACCAAGCAATTATGTCCTCTCAAAATAACATAGCCAAAGAAAGCTCATCCCTACAAAATCATATAGTTTGGCCATGCTTCATTTTCGTCACACAAAATGCTCCCATCATGCACAATCCTGATGACAAGCCAAGCAATTGTTTCATACTTTAGTATTCTCAAACGTTTTTCAACTTTCGCGCAATACAAGAGCGTGAGCCATGGACATAGCACTATGGGTGGAATATAATATAATGATGGGGGTTGTGTGGAGAAGACAAAAAAGGAGAAAGTCTCACATTGACGCGGCTAATCAACGGGCTATGGAGATGCCCATCAATTGATGTCAATGCGAGGAGTAGGGATTGCCATGCAACGGATGCACTAGAGCTATAAATGTATGAAAGCTCAACAAAAGAAACTAAGTGGGCGTGCATCCAACTTGCTTGCTCACTAAGACCTAGGGCATTTGAGGAAGCCCATTGTTTGAATATACAAGCCAAGTTCTATAATGAAAAATTCCCACTAGTATATGAAAGTGACAATATAAGAGACTCTCTATCATGAAGATCATGGTGCTACTTTGAAGCACAAGTGTGAAAAAAGGATAGTAGCATTGTCCCCTTTTTTGGGCCTTTTTTATTTGGCCTTTCTCTTTTTTTGGGACAGTACTCTATGAATGATGATCATCACACTTCTATTTATTTACAACTCAATGATTACAACTTGATACTAGAACAAGGTATGGCTCTATATGAATGCCTCTGGCGGTGTACCGGGATAGCAATGATGCATGAGTGACTTATATAAAAGAATTATGAACGGTGGCTTTGCCACAACTAAAATGTCAACTACATGATCATGCGAAGCAATATGACAATGATGGAGCGTGTCATAGTAAACGAAATGGTGGAAAGTTGCATGGAAATATATCTCAGAATGGCTATGGAAATGCCATGATAGGTAGGTATGGTGGCTGTTTTGAGGAAGGTATATGGTGGGTGTATGATACCGGCGAAAGGTGTGTGGTATTAGAGAGGCTAGCAATGGTGGAAGGGTGAGAGTGCGTATAATCCATGGACTCAACATTAGTCATAAAGAACTCACATACTTATTGCAAAAATCTATTAGTTATCGAAGCAAAGTACTACGCGCATGCTCCTAGGGGGTAGATTGGTAGGAAAAGACCATCGCTCGTCCTCGACCGCCACTCATAAGGAGGACAATCAATAAATACATCATGCTCCAACTTCTTAACATAACGGTTCACCATACGTGCATGCTGCGGGAATCACAAACTTTAACACAAACATTTCTCAAATTCACAACTACTCAACTAGCATGCTTCTAATATCACCATCTCCATATCTCAAAACAATTATCAAGTTTCAAACTTCTCATAGTATTCAACACACTCATAAGAAAATTTTATTATTAATCTTGAATGCCTAACATAATTAAAGAAAATTACCATGCTGTTTTGTAGGACTCTCAAAATAATCTAAGTGAAGCATGCGAGAACAAAAGTTTCTATAAAACAAATCCACCAACGTGCTCTAAAAGATATAAGTGAAGCACTAAAGCAAAAACTATATAAGTCAAAAGATATAAGTGAAGCACATAGAGTATTCTAACAATTTCCGAATCATGAGTGTCTCTCTCAAAAAGGTGTGTGCAGCAATGATTATTGTGGAAAACTAACAAATAAAGACTCAAATAATACAAGACGCTCCAAGCAAAACGCATATCATGTGGTAAATAAAAATATAGCTCCAAGTAAAGTTACCGATAGAAGTAGACGAAAGAGGGGATGCCTTCCAGGGCATCCCCAAGCTTTGGCTTTTTGGTGTCCTTAGATTATCTTGGGGTGCCATGGGCATCCCCAAGCTTAGTATCTTGCCACTCCTCGTTCCATAATCCATCAAATCTTTACCCAAAACTTGAAAACTTCACAACACAAAACTTAAAGTAGAAAATCTCATGAGCTCCGTTAGCGAAAGAAAACAAAACACCATTTCAATGTACTGTAATGAACTCATTATTTATTTATATTGGTGTTAAACCTACTGTATTCCAACTTCTCTATGGTTTATAAACTATTTTACTAGCCATAGATTCATCAAAATAAGCAAACAACACACGGAAAACAGAATCTGTCAAAAACAGAACAGTCTGTAGTAATCTGTAGCTAACTCAATATATGGAACCCCAAAATTTCTAAAATAAATTGATGGACGTGAGTAATTTATCTATTAATCATCTGCAAAAATAATTAACTAAATAGCACTTTCAAAATAAAAATGTCAGCAGTTCTCGTGAGCGCTAAAGTTTCTGGTTTTTACAGCAAGATTAAAAAGACTTTCCCCAAGTCTTCCCAACGGTTCTACTTGGTACAAACACTAATTAAACAAAAAAACACAACCAAAAGAGAGGCTAGATAAATTATTTATTACTAAACAGTATCAAAAAGCAAACAATAAAAATAAAATTGGGTTGCCTCCCAACAAGCGCTATCGTTTAACGCCCTTAGCTAGGCATAAAAGCAAGGATAGATCTAGGTATTGCCATCTTTGGAAGGCAATCCATAAGTGGCTCTCATAATAGATTCATAAGGTAATTTAATTTTATTTCTAGGGAAGTGTTTCATGCCTTTCCTTAACGGGAATTGGAATCTAATATTCCCTTCCTTCATATCAATAATTGCACCAATCGTTCTAAGGAAAGGTCTACCAAGAATAATAGGACATGAAGGATTGCAATCTATGTCAAGAACAATAAAATCCATGGGCACATAATTCCTATTTGCAAAAATAAGAACATCATCAATTCTTCCCATAGGTTTCTTAATAGTGGAATCCGCAAAGTGCAAGTTTAAAGAACAATCATCAAAATCACGGAAACCTAGCAAATCATGCAAAGTCTTTGGAATCGTGGAAACACTAGCACCCAAATCACACAAAGCATAGAATTCATGATCTTTAATCTTAATTTTAATAGTAGGTTCCCACTCATCATAAAGTTTTCTAGGGATAGAAACTTCCAACTCAAGTTTTTCTTCATAAGATTGCATCAAAGCATCAACGATATGTTTGGTAAAGGCTTTATTTTGACTATAAGCATGAGGAGAATTTAGCACGGATTGCAACAAGGAAATACAATCTATCAAAGAGAAATTATCATAATTAAATTCCTTGAAATCCAAAATAGTGGGTTCATTAATATTTAAAGTTTTGACTTCTTCAATCCCACTTTTAACAATTTTAGCATCAAGATCAAAAGACTCCGAATTTTTGGAACGCCTTCTAGGTAAAGGTGGATCATATTCAGTCCCATCATTATCAAGATTATATTACAAAACAAAGATTTAATAGGGGGAAAATCAATAACTTTTAGATCTTCATCTTTATTATCATGGAAACTAGAAGAACACACTTTTATAAAGCAATCTTTCTTAGCACGCATCCTAGCGGTTCTTTCTTTGCACTCATCAATGGAAATTCTCATGGCTTTGAGAGACTCATTGATATCATGCTTAGGAGGAATAGATCTAAGTTTCAAAGAATCAACATCAAGAGAAATTCTATCAACGTTCCTAGCCAACTCATCAACCATAAGCAATTTATCTTCAATCAAAGGATTGAAATTCTTTTGCGAGGTAATAAATTCTTTAATATTAGATTCAAAATCAGAGGGTATCTTATTAAAATTTCCATAAGAATTGTTGTAGGAATTACCATAATCATTAGAGGAATTACTAGGATACGACCTAGGATTAAAGTTTCCTCTATACGCGTTGTTACCAAAATTATTCCTACCAACAAAATTCACATCCAAAGATTCATTTTTATTCTCAATCAAAGTAGACAAAGGCATATCATTAGGATCAGAAGAAACACTTTTATTAGCAAATAATTTCATAAGTTCATCCATCTTACCACTCAAAACATTAATTTCCTCTATCGCATGCACTTTCTTATTAGTAGATCTTTTGGTGTGCCATTGAGAATAATTAACCATAATATTATCCAGGAGTTTAGTAGCTTCTCCTAAAGTGATTTCCATAAAAGTGCCTCCCGCGGCCGAATCTAAAAGATTTCTAGAAGCAAAATTCAATCCGGCATAAAATTTTTGTATAATCATCCACAAATTCAAACCATGTGTGGGGCAATTACGTATCATTAATTTCATCCTCTCCCAAGCTTGTGCAACATCTTCATGATCAAGTTGCTTAAAATTCATAATATCGTTTCTAAGAGAGATGATCTTAGCGGGAGGAAAATACTTAGAGATAAAAGCATATTTGCACTTATTCCACGAATCAATACTATTTTTAGGCAATTATGAAAACCAAGCTTTAGCATGATCTCTAAGCGAAAAAGGAAATAGCTTCAATTTAACAATATCATTGTCCACATCTTTCTTCTTTTGCATATCACACAAATCAACGAAGTTGTTTAGATGGGTAGCGGCATCTTCACTAGGAAGGCCGGAAAATGGATCTTTCATGACAAGATTCAACAAAGCAGCATTAATTTCACAAGATTCAGCATCGGTAAGAGGAGCAATCGGAGTGCTAATAAAATCATTGTTGTTGGTATTGGTAAAGTCACACAATTTGGTATTATCTTGAGCCATCATGACAAGCAAGCAATCTGACACACAAGCAAGCAAGAAACGGGCAAAAAGAGGCGAATAGAGAAAGAGAGGGAGGATGGAGAGAGAGAGGGCAAATAAAATGGCAAGGGTGAAGTGGGGGAGAGGAAAATGAGAGGCAAATGGCAAATAATGTAATGCGGGAGATAAGGGTTTGTGATGGGTACTTGGTATGTTGACTTTTGCGTAGACTCCCTGGCAACGGCACCAGAAGCCCTTCTTGCTACCTCTTGAGCACTGCGTTGGTTTTCCCTTGAAGAGGAAAGGGTGATGCAGTAGAGCAGCGTAAGTATTTCCCTCAGTTTTTGAGAACCATGGTATCAATCCAGTAGGAGGCCACGCACGAGTCCCTCGCACCTACACAAACAAATAAACTCCTCGCAACCAACGCGATAAAGTGGTTGTCAATCCCTTCACGGTCACCTACGAGAGTGAGATCTGACAGATATGATAAGATAATATTTTTGGTATTTTTATGATAAATAGAAATAAAGATGCAAGTAAACTAAATGGCAAAGGAAATAACTAAGTATTGGAAGATTAATATGATGGAAAATAGACTCGGGGGCCATAGGTTTCACTAGAGGCTTCTCTCGAGAGCATAAGTATTACGGTGGGTGAACAAATTACTGTTGAGCAATTGACAGAATTGAGCATAGTTATGAGAATATCTAGGTATGACCATGTATATAGGAATCACGTCCAAGACAAGTAGACCGACTCCTGCCTGCATCTACTACTATTACTCCACACATCGACCGCTATCCAGCATGCATCTAGAGTATTAAGTTCAAGAGAACAGAGTAACACTTTAAGCAAGATGACATGATGTAGAGGGATAAACTCATGCAATATGATATAAACCCCATCTTGTTATCCTCGATGGCAATAATATAATATGTGCCTTGCTGCCCCTACTATCACTGGGAAAGGACACCGCAAGATTGAACCCAAAGCTAAGCACTTCTCCCATTGCAAGAAAGATCAATCTAGTAGGCCAAACCAAACTGATAATTCGAAGAGACTTGCAAAGATAACAAATCATACATAAAAGAATTCAGAGAAGATTCAAATATTGTTCATAGATAAACTTGATCATAAACCCACAATTCATCGATCTCAACAAACACACCGCAAAAGGAGATTACATTGAATAGATCTCCACAAGAGAGGGGGAGAACTTTGTATTAAGATCCAAAAAGAGAGAAGAAGCCATCTGGTTAATAACTATGGACCCGTAGGTCTGAAGTAAACTACTCACACTTCATCGAAGAGGCTATGGTGTTGATGTAGAAGCCCTCCATGATCAATACCCCCTCCCGTGGAGCTCCGGAAAAGGCCCCAAGATGGGGTCTCGTGGATACAGAAAGTTACGGCAGTGGAATTAGGGTTTTGGCTCTGTATCTGGTAGTTTGGGGGTATGTAGGTATATATAGGAGGAAGGAGTACATCGGTGGAGCAACGTGGGCACCTCGAGGGTGGAGGG
>NC_041382.1:172557061-172587116 GCF_002162155.2 Triticum dicoccoides | reverse complement strand
TCATGCCTTCCTGGTTGATTGCTTGACGTAGGGTCCAAGTCCTCTGGATCATGTTCGTTTCGAAAATCACGTTCCCAAAGGTTTCATTCCGTTTGGACTCCGTTTGATATTCTTTTTATGCAAAACCCTAAAATAGGAAAAAAAAATCAATTCTGGGCTGGGCCTCCGGTTAATAGGTTAGTCCGAAAAATAATATAAAAGTTTATAATAAAGCCCAATAATGTCCCAAACAGGATATAATATAGCATGGAACAATCAAAAATTATAGATACGTTGGAGACGTATCAGTTGCCTCCCAACAAGCGCTATCATTTAACGCCCCTAGCTAGGCATGATGATTTCAATGGTGCTCACATAAAAGCTAAGAACTGAAACATAAAGAGAGCATCATGAAGAATATGACTAGCACATTTAAGCCTAACCCACATCTTATGCATAGGGATTTTGTGAGCAAACAACTTGTGAGAACAAGAATCAACTTGCATAGGAAAGCAAAACAAGCATAGCTTCAAGATTTTCAACACATAGAGAGGAAACTTGATATTATTGCAATTCCTAAAAGCATATGTTCCTCCTTCATAATAAATTTCAGAAGCATCATGAATGAATTCGACAATATAACCATCACATAAAGCATTCTTTTCATGATCTACAAGCATATAAATTTTATGAATCTCCACATAAGAGAATTTCTTCTCATGAATAATAGTGGGAGCAAACTCAACAAAATATTTACCATGTGAGGCATAATCCAATTGAAAACTAAAATCACGATGACAAGTTTCATGGTTATCATTATTCTTAATAGTATACAAGTTATCACAATAATCATCATAGATAGCAACTTTGTTCTCATAATCAATTGGAATCTCTTCTGAAATAGTGGAATCATTACTAAATAAAGTCATGACCTCTCCAAATCCACTTTTATAATTATCAAAATAAGATTCAACATCCTCCAAAATAGTGGGATCATCACTTCCTAAAGTTGACACTCTTCTAAACCCACTTTCATCAATATAATCATCATAAATAGGAGGCATGCTATCATCATAATAAATTTGCTCATCAAAACTTGGGAGACAAAAAATATCATCTTCATCAAACATAGCTTCCCCAAGCTTGTGGCTTTGCATATCATTAGCATCATGGGTATTCAAAGAATTCATACTAACAACATTGCAATCATGCTCATCATCCAAAGATTTAGTGCCAAACATTTTAATACATTCTTCTTCTAACACTTTGGCACAATTTTCGGAATCCTTATTCACAAAAGACATTAAAAAGATGAAGCATATGAGGCAACCTTAATTCCATTTTTTTGTAGTTTTCTTTTATAGACTGAACTAGTGGTAAAACACGAAACTAAAAGATTCGGTTGCAAGATCTAAAGATATACCTTCAAGCACTATCCTCCCCGGCAACGGCGCCAAAAAAGAGATTGATGTCTACTACACAACCTTCTTCTTGTAGACGTTGTTGGGCCTCCAAGTGCAGAGGTTTGTAGGACAATAGAAAATTTCCCTTAAGTGGATGACCTAAGGTTTATCAATCCGTGGGAGGCGTAGGATGAAGATGGTCTCTCTCAAATAACCCTGCAACCAAATAGCAAAGAGTCTCTTGTGTCCCCAACACACCCAATACAATGGTAAATTGTATAGGTGCACTAGTTCGGCGAAGAGATGGTGATACAAGTGCAATATGGATGGTAGATATAGGTTTTTGTAATCTGAAAATATAAAAACAGCAAGGTAACTAATGATAAAAGAGAGCAAAAATGATCTTGCAATGCGTTGAAACAAGGCCCAGGGTTCATACTTCACTAGTGCAAGTTCTCTCAACAATAATAACATAATTGGATCATATAACTATCCCTCAACATGCAACAAAGAGTCACTCCAAAGTCACTAATAGCGGACAACAAACGAAGAGATTATTGTAGGGTACGAAACCACGTCAAAGTTATTCTTTCTGATCGATCTATTCAAGAGTCCGTAGTAAAATAACACGAAGCTATTCTTTCCGTTCAATCTATCCTAGAGTTCATACTAGAACAACAACTTAAGACACAAATCAACCAAAACCCTAATGTCACCTAGATACTCCAATGTCACCTCAAGTATCCGTGGGTATGATTATACAATATGCATCACACAATCTCAGATTCATCTATTCAACCAACACAAAGAACTTCAAAGAGTGCCCCAAAGTTTCTACCGGAGAGTCAAGATGAAAACGTGTGCCAACCCCTATGCATAAGTTCATGAGGTCACGGAACTCACAAGTTGATCACCAAAACATACATCAAGTGGATCACGTGATATCCCATTGTCACCACAGATAAGCACATGCAAGACATACATCAAGTCTTCTCAAATCCTTAAAGACTCAATCCGATAAGATAACTTCGAAGGGAAAACTCAATCCATTACAAGAGAGTAGAGGGGGAGAAACATCATAAGATCCAACTATAATAGCAAAGCTCGCGATACATGAAGATCGTGCCGAATCAAGAACACGAGAGAGAGAGAGAGAGAGAGAGAGAGAGAGAGAGAGAGAGATCAAAGACATAGCTGTTGGGGAACGTAGTAATTTCAATAAATTTCCTACGCACACGCAAGATCATGGTGATGCATAGCAACGAGAGGGGACAGTGTCGTCTACGTACCCTCGTAGACCATAAGCGGAAGCGTTATGACAACGCGGTTGATGTAGTCGTACGTCTTCACGATCGACTGATCCTCAATACCGAACGTACGGCACCTCCGCGTTCAGCACCCGTTCAGGTCAGTGACGTCCCGCGAACTCACGATCTAGTAGAGCTTCCGGGAAGAGCTTCGTCAGCACGACGGCATGGTGACGGTGTTGATGAAGCTACCGACGCAGGGCTTCGGCTAAGCACCACTACGATATGATCGAGGTGGATTATGGTGGAGGGGGGCACCGCACACGGCTAAGAGATCAATGATCAATTGTTGTGTCTCCAAGGGGTGCCCCCTCCCCGTATATAAAGGAGTGGAGGAGGGCGAGACGGCCGGCCTCCTATGGCGCGCCCCATGAGGAGTCCTACTCCCACTGGGAGTAGGACTCCCCCCTTCCAAGTGGGAGTAGGAGAGGAGAAGGAAGGGAGAGAAGGAAAGGGGGCGTCACCCCCCCTCCTTGTCCAATTCAGACTAGAGGGGGAGGGGCGCGCGGCTGCCCTGGCCGCCCTTCCTCTTCTCCCACTAAGGCCCATTAGGCCCAATATACTCCCCGGGGGGTTTCGGTAACCCCCCGGTACTCCGGTATATGTCTGAAACCTCTCGAAACACTTCCGGTGTCCGAACATAGTCGTCCAATATATCGATCTTTATGTCTCGACCATTTCGAGACTCCTCGTCATGTCCGTGATCATATCCGGGACTCCTAACTACCTTTGGTACATTAAAACACAAAAACTCATAATACCGATCGTCACAAAACTTTAAGCGTGCGGACCCTACGGGTTCAAGAACTATGTAGACATGACCGAGACACGTCTCCGGTCAATAACCAATAGCGGAACATGGATGCTCATATTGGTTCCTACATATTCTATGAAGATCTTTATCGGTCAAACCACATAACAACATACGTTGTTCCCTTTGTCATCGGTATGTTACTTGCCCGATATTCGATCGTCGGTATCTCAATACCTAGTTCAATCTCGCCACTGGTAAGTCTCTTCATTCGTTTCGTAATGCATCATCCCGTAACTAACTCATTAGTCACATTGCATGCAAGGCTTATAGTGATGTGCATTACCGAGAGGGCCCAGAGATACCTCTCTGACAATCGGAGTGAAATATCCTATTCGCGATCTATGCCAACTCAACGAACACCATCGGAGACACCTGTAGAGCACCTTTATAATCACCCAGTTATGTTGTGACGTTTGGTATCCCACAAAATGTTTTTCCGGTAAACGGGAGTTGCATAATATCATAGTCATAGGAACATGTATAAGTCATGAAGAAAGCAATAGCAGTAAACTAAACGATCAAGTGCTAAGCTAACAGAATGGGTCATGTCAATCACATCATTCTCCTAATGATGTGATCCCGTTAATCAAATGACAACTCATGTCTATGGCTAGGAAACTCAACCATCTTTGAACAACGAGCTAGTCAAGTAGAGGCATACTAGTGACACTATGTTTGTCTATGTATTCACACATGTATTATGTTTCCGGTTAATACAATTCTAGCATGAATAATAAACATTTATCATGATATGAGGAAATAAATAATAACTTTATTATTGCCTCTAGGGCATATTTCCTTTAGTCTCCCACTTGCACTAGAGTCAATAATCTAGATTACACAGTAATGATTCTAACACCCATGGAGTCTTGGTGTTGATCATGTTTTGCTCGTGGAAGAGGCTTAGTTAACGGGTCTGCAACATTCAGATCCGTATGTATATCGCAAATCTCTGTGTCTCCCACCTGGACTTGATCCCGGATGGAATTGAAGCGTCTCTTGATGTGCTTGGTTCTCTTGTGAAATCTGGATTCCTTTGCCAAGGCAATTGCACCAGTATTGTCACAAAAGATTTTCATTGGACCCGATACACTAGGTATGACACCTAGATCGGATATGAACTCCTTCATCCAGACTCCTTCATTTGTTGCTTCCAAAGAAGCTATGTACTCTGCTTCACACGTAGATCCCGCCATGATGCTTTGTTTAGAACTGATCCAACTAACAGCTCCACCATTCAATATAAACACATATCCGGTTTGCGATTTAGAATCATCCGGATCAGTGTCAAAGCTTGCATCGACGTAACCATGTACGACGAGCTCTTTGTCACCTCCATAAACGACAAACATATCCTTAGTCCTTTTCAGGTATTTCAGGATGTTCTTGACCGCTGTCCAGTGATCCACTCCTGGATTACTTTGGTAACTCCCTGCTAAACTAATAGCAAGGCCCACATGAGGTCTGGTACACATCATCGCATACATGATAGAGCCTATGACTGAAGCATAGGGAACACTTTTCATTTTCTCTCTATCTTCTGTAGTGGTCGGGCATTGAGTCTTACTCAACTTCACACCTTGTAACACATGCAAGAACCATTTCTTTGCTTGATCCATTTTGAACTTCTTCAAAACTTTATAAAGGTATGTGCTTTGTGAAAGTCCAATTAAGCGTCTTGATCTATCTCTATAGATCTTGATGCCCAATATATAAGCAGCTTCTCCAAGGTCTTTCATTGAAAAACTCTTATTCAAGTATCCTTTTATGCTATCCAGAAATTCTATATCATTTCCAATCAACAATATGTCATCCACATATAATATTAGAAATGCTACAGAGCTCCCACTCACTTTCTTGTAAATGCATGCTTCTCCAAAAGTCTGTATAAAACCATATGCTTTGATCACACTATCAAAACGTTTATTCCAACTCCGAGAGGCTTGCACCAGTCCATAAATGGATCGTTGGAGCTTGCACACTTTTTTAGCACCCTTTGGATCGGCAAAACCTTCTGGTTGCATCATATACAACTCTTCTTCTAGAAATCCATTCACGAATGCAGTTTTGACATCCATTTGCCAAATTTCATAATCATAAAATGCGGCAATTGCTAACATGATTCGGACATACTTAAGCATCGCTACGGGTGAGAAAGTATCATCATAGTCAACCCCTTGAACTTGTCAAAAACCTTTCATAACAAGTCAAGATTTGTAGACAGTAACATTACCGTCAGCTCAATCTTCTTCTTGAAGATCCATTTATTATCGATGGCCTGCCGATCATCGGGCAAGTCAACCAAAGTCCACACTTTTGTTCTCATACATGGATCCCATCTCAGATTTCATGGCCTCAAGCCATTTTGCGGAATCTGGGCTCACCATCGCTTCTTCATAGTTTGTAGGTTCATCATGGTCAAGTAACGTGACTTCCAGGACAGGATTACCGTACCACTCTGGTGCGGATGTTACTCTGGTTGACCTACGAGGTTCGGTAGTAACTTGATATGAAGTTTCATGATCATCATCATTAGCTTCCTCACTAATTGGTGTAGATGTCACAGGAACCGGTTTCTGTGATGAACTACTTTCCAATAAGGGAGCAGGTACAGTTACCTCATCAAGTTCTACTTTCCTCCCACTCACTTCTTTCGAGAGAAACTCCTTCTCTAGAAAGGATCCATTCTTAGCAACAAATGTCTTGTCTTCAGATCTGTGATAGAAGATGTACCCAACAGTTTCCTTTGGGTATCCTATGAAGACACATTTCTCTGATTTGGGTTCGAGCTTATCAGGTTGAAGCTTTTTTACATAAGCATCGCAGCCGGAAACTTTAAGAAATGACAACTTTGGTTTCTTGCCAAACCATAGTTCATAAGGCGTCGTCTCAACGGATTTCGATGGTGCCCTATTTAACGTGAATGCAACCGTATCTAAAGCATAACCCCAAAATGATAGTGGTAAATCAGTAAGAGACATCATAGATCGCACCATATCTAGTAAAGTATGATTATGATGTTCAGACACACCATTACGCTATGGTGTTCCGGGTGGCGTGGGTTGCGAAACTATTCTGCACTTTTTCAAATGTAGACCAAACTCATAACCCAAATATTCTCCTCCACGATCAGATCGTAGAAACTTTATTTTCTTGTTATGATGATTTTCCACTTCACTCTCAAATTCTTTGAACTTTTCAAATGTTTCAGACTTGTGTTTCATTAAGTAGATATACCCATATCTGCTCAAATCATCTGTGAAGGTGAGAAAATAACGATACCCGCCGCGAGCCTAATATTCATTGGACCACATACATCAGTATGTATGATCTCCAACAAATCTGTTGCTTGCTCCATTGTTTCAGAGAATGGAGTTTTAGTCACCTTGCCCATGAGGCATGGTTCGCAAGTACCAAGTGATTCATAATCAAATTCCAAAAGTCCATCAGTATGGAGTTTCTTCATGCGCTTTACACCAATATGACCTAAACGGCAGTGCCACAAATAAGTTGCACTATCATTATCAACTCTGCATCTTTTGGCTTCAACATTATGAATATGTGTATCACTACTATCGAGATTCAACACAAATAGACCACTCTTCAAGGGTGCATGGCCATAAAAGATATTACTCATATAAATAGAACAACCATTATTCTCATATTTAAATGAATAACCGTCTCACATCAAACAAGATCCAGATATAATGTTCATGCTTAACGCTGGCACCAAATAACAATTATTCAGGTCTAAAATTAATCCCGAAGGTAGATGTAGAGGTAGCGTGCCGACGGCGATCGCATCGACTTTGGAACCATTTCCCACACGCATCGTCACCTCCTCCTTAGCTAATCTTCACTCAATCCGTAGTCCCTATTTCGAGTTGCAAATATTAGCAACGGAACCAGTATCAAATACCCAGGTGCTACTGTGAGCTCTAGTAAGGTACACATCAATAACATGTATATCACATATACCTTTGTTCACCTTGCCATCCTTCTTATCCGCCAAATACTTGGGGCAGTTCCGCTTCCAGTGACCAGTCTGTTTGCAGTAGAAGCACTCAGTCTCAGGCTTAGGTCCAGACTTGGGTTTCTTCTCCCGAGCAGCAACTTGTTTGCCATTCTTTTTGAAGTTCCCCTTCTTCTTCCCTTTACCCTTTTTCTTGAAAGTGGTGGTCTTGTTGACCATCAACACTTGATGCTCCTTCTTGATTTCTACCTCCGCAGCTTTTAGCATTGCGAAGAGCGTGGGAATTGTCTTATCCATCCCTTGCATATTATAGTTCATCACGAAGCTCTTGTAGCTTGGTGGCAGTGATTGAAGAATTCTGTCAATGACACTATCATCCGGAAAATTAACTCCCAGTTGAATCAAGTGATTGCAGTACCTAGACATTCTGAGTATATGTTCACTGACAGAACTATTCTCCTCCATCTTGCAGCTGTAGAACTTATTGGAGACTTCATATCTCTCAATCCGGGCATTTGCTTAAAATATCAACTTCAACTCCTGGAACATCTCATATGCTCCATTACGTTCAAAACATCATTGAAGTCCTGGTTCTAAGTCGTAAAGCATGGCACACTGAACTATCGAGTAGTCATCAACTTTGCTCTGCCAGACGTTCTTAACGTCATGAGTAGCATCTACAGTAGGCCTGGCACCTAGCGGTGCTTCCAGGACGTAATTCTTCTATGCAGTAATGAGGATAATCCTCAAGTTACGGACCCAGTCCGTGTAATTGCTACCATCGTCTTTCAACTTCGCTTTATCAAGGAACGCATTAGAATTCAACGGAACAACAACACGGGCCATCTATCTACAACAACATAGACAAGCGAGAAACTATCAGGTACTAAGTTCATGATACATTTAAGTTCAATTAATCATATTACTTAAGAACTCCCACTTAGATAGATATCCCTCTAATCATTTAAGTGATCACGTGATCCAAATCAACTAAACCATAACCGGTCATCACGTGAAATGGAGTAGTTTTCAATGGTGAACATCGCTATGTTGATCATATCTACTATATGGTTCCCGCTCGACCTTTCGGTCTCGGTGTTCCGAGGCCATATCTGTATATGCTAGGCTCGTCAAGTTTAACCCAAGTATTCTGCGTGTGCAGAACTGGCTTGCACCCGTTGTATAAGAACGTTGAGCTTATCACACCCGATCATCACGTGGTGTCTCGGCACGACGAACTTTTGCAATGGTGCATACTCAGGGAGAATAGTTGTACCTTGAAATTTTTAGTGAGAGATCATCTTATAATGCTACCGTCAATCAAAGCAGAATAAGATGCATAAAGGATAAACATCACATGCAATCAATATAAGTGATATGATATGGCCATCATTATCTTGTGCCTTTGATCTCCATCTCCAAAGCACCGTCATGATCACCATCGTCACCGGGGCGACACCTTGATCTCCATCGTAGCATCGTTGTCCTCTCGCCAACTATTGCTTCTATGACTATCGCTACCGCTTAGTGATAAAGTAAAGCAATTACATGGCGATTGCATTTCATACAATAAAGCGACAACCATATGGCTCCTGCCAGTTGTCGATAACTCCATTACAAAAACATGGTTGTCGGTGTCAAAACCGGCGGATCTCGGGTAGGGGGTCCTGAACTGTGCGTCTAGGATCGATGGTAACAGGAGACGGGGGACACGATGTTTACCCAGGTTCGGGCCCTCTCTATGGAGGTAATACCCTATGTCCTGCTTGATTGATCTTGATGAATATGAGTGTTACAAGAGTTGATCTACCATGAGATCATAGTGGCTAAACCCTAGAAGCCTAGCTTGTATGACTATGGTAATGAGCATATCCTTTCTGGACTAACCCCTCCGGTTTATATAGACACCGGGGGGAATCTAGGGTTACATAGAATCGGTTACATAAGAAGGAATCTTCATAGTTGGTCGCCAAGCTTGCCTTCCACGCCAAGGAGAGTCCAATCCGGACACGGCTACAGTCTTCGGCCTTCATGTCTTCACAGCCCATCAGTCCGGCCCATGGATAACTGGTCAGACGCCCGAGGACCCCTTAGTCCAAGACTCCCTCAGTAGCCCCCGAACCAGTCTTCAATTGTGAGGTGTTCGGCACACAAATTGTCTTCGGCATTGCAAGGCAGGTTCCTCCTTTAATGATTTCCAAGTGATGTATTCGGCCATCGATTCAATGTCGCTCCCCTCGGCTTCTGCGCGTTAAATAACTTCACCTCCCACGTGTCAGGCGAAGGTGGAAGGTTAGGGTATTTTTGCAGATAACACCCCGTCCATGCAAGGAAGAGCACCTATTAAAGAGATTGGATCCTAGATCCATTCGGCACCACGCAGAGGAAATCCCCAGATACTGCTTAGGAGAAACCATTCCAGCATGGCTAGCGCCCCCAGCTCCTCCACCCGTTCCAGCCTAGAGAAAGGCTAGTGGGAGAGGTGTTCAGTGTCCCACAGTCAATTGACGAAGCTGCAGACACAAGGATTTCTTCCCCCGCCAGATCTAGTTCCTGTTCGAGCAGGGCTAGATTCCTTCAATGGCGAGATTCAGGCAGAGGACCTCCCCAATCCATCCGGGGGAGAGCGAGTATGTTTCGTCCCCTACCTGCTAAGGGCCGCTGGATTTCCCATTCATCCATTCCTCCGAGGGCTTCTGGAATACTATGGCCTCCAGCTGCACAACTTCACCCATGCCTCCATTCTGCACATTGCGGGTTATGTCGCTTTATGTGAACTATTCCAGGGTATCGAGGCTCATTTCGAGCTGTGGAGGAAGTTGTTCTGTCTTGTCACGCGTAATCACGAGGGGTCAATATTTGAAGTGGGCGGAGCCGAAGTATGGTGTGTCGCTAATATCGGATATCTCTCCGGCACACCAAGGAAGGCATCCGAAAAATGGCCTTTCGAATGGTTCTATATTGAGGACGTCGCGCTTCCCGGCCCAGTTTGAAAGGGTCTTCTTGAATTTGCGAGCATTCCGCTGAAGAAACACCACAGTTGGCATCCTCGGAGTCTTGAAGAGGATGACAGCGTAAAAGTTTGTCAGCTTATGAGCAAGATAAAGACGCTCGCTCAATCCAGACTCACAATAATCGAGGTAATGGCGATCTCCATAGTGCGTGGGGTTCAGCCACTACAATACAGAGGGCTGCCCATGTGGCACTATAATGGAGAGGATGATGCCTCCCGCTATGGCCGAAAGGGTCCGAATACCCCCGCCGCTCTGGCCAAAATATTGGCCGAGCTATTTAAAGGGGAGGAAGAGGAGTTTCTTCGCATTAAGAGCATAGATGGATATTCTATGTATGATCCTCCCAGTTGTGTAAGCTTTGACCCCTCTATTCCACTCATTCCCCTTCCGGATTACTTTTGATAAATTTCATGTCTGTTTGTTATGACAGCACTGGCGGAAGGTCACTGAAGGACTTCATAGTCCTGCCCCACAGCCGGAGATCCACAACCGGGAACTAGATCCTGGGTTTGAAGAGGATCCGGATATATTCGTGGTGCTTGCAGGGGGAGTGTTCTACCAGACAAGCTATGACGGCACAGAGTGGCCATCACCGCCGACTACCCTGGCCTTCTTCCTGCTTCACATGTAAATAATTAAGAAACACCTTCTCTAAAAGAGTGATCTTATTCCGCCTCACCCACCGCATTGTATCGTGCTTCACAGGGGAGACGTTCGGCGATTTCGAAGAGATCGTCTCCCGCACCGGGCAAGCCTTCCAAGAGGAAAGCAAATGAAGACACGGCCATGCCTTCATCGAAGAGGTATGAATTCGCCAACCTGCACCTGAGCAGTCACGTCCAACCGTGACCTTCCCATTTTCCATGTGTCAAGAGGAAGGTGCATCGGACTATATCGGGAGGTTCGAGCGGCCGTACTTCCCACAGCCAGGATTCAAATCCTGCCGAGAAGACGGGGGCTGATGCAGGGGCGACGCCGGACTGTCCTCCAGGCGAGGACTCGGATGATGTATCCGTCACTAACTCGGAACTGGAGAGTGCTATGAATCATCGGCACCGCCGGGCCATTTTACAAGACCCTTACTTTTCAGAAGAGTCGTTTAACGCCTTCAACTCAGCTGATGCATACATCCGGGCTGCTCTAGATGGGATTAATGGGGCCACAAAGCAACATTTGAAAGATGTGCAGGTAAATTCGCTTTGTCTGACTATGATAACCATATGCCAGTAGCCCCCGAGACTTAAAGGAGTTGAAACAACTTATTTAAGGATCAATGCATGACCAGGTGCTTACGGAGAAGAATACCCAGCTAGCTTAGGAACTAGAAAAGTGTCAGCGCCAGCTACTTGCTGCCAATGCCGAACTGGAGAAATACAAGGCATCTCCCGAGAATATTTTCCTCTATCAAAAATTCATAATGATACACCGGTAGTGTGAACATGGGTTCTAATCTTTTTGTTGGGTCATTAGGCCAAGTATGAGAGTAGCTGGACGCCGCTCGAAGCGAAGAACACAGAGCAAAAAAGCTACTAGCCGCGGGCGAGCGTGTATTGACAAAAGTCGTTGAAGAGAAAAAAAACTCCAGGATTCGGACACCAAACTGGGCAAAGAACTGAAAGATGTGCGAGCGCAGCTAGCCGACTCTGTGAAGGAGAACAAGAAGCTACGAGGCGGCATATTCAGTACGTGGCCGCTTTTATCTTATAGCAGTTTGGAGGTAGCCGTAGCTGATATAGCTGTAATTGCAGGTGTATTGACGAACCGCCCCGAAGAGGTAGTGTCCAGATCATCAAATGATCTTCTGCAAGGGCTGTCGCAGTTGCACGAGCAAGCTCGGCAGGCTATGCGGAGTGTAGCCAAGGCTTTATGGCCATCTGATTCCCCTCCAGGAAGCATGGAGAAGCTGGTAGAGCTGTTCAAGGGAGCGCGGCAGTGTATCCGGCTGTGGAAGATATCTGCCTGCGGAGAGGGTGCGCGAGAGGCCTGGGCCGTGGTGAAGACGCGGTATACCAAGCTAGATCCTAATCACATGGCTCGTGTCAGACCGGTAGGGCCGAATGGGGAAGAAATTCCCGTTAGTATAGTATATGACCAAGTAGAGGTGGGCGCCAAATATTCCCAACAGGATTGTAAGTTAGCTGCCTATTGGAAGGTGTAGAGGAAGAGGTGTTCGAGTCCAAGTGACTGTGCACTTTCCTCATCTAGCTGAATTGTATATCATTTGTCATGGCAGACCTTTTCGCTTCAACCTCCGGACCCGAAGGTGCGGAGTGTTTCTGAATACCGTCGTGGCCGAATAGGCCGGGGTATGCCTGGAAAACTAGGTGCAGGGGTCATAGTTGCTTGAACAGACAAGTTGTATCCGGCTAGCTATGTTATATTACATTGATATCGTAAGAAACATCTTCCAGAGAGAATAGTTCCGTTAAGGGTTCCTTTCCCTGGGTGTGCATGCATTTAATGTACATGTTTGAATTGTGATGCGAGCACCACAGTTTGTATAACTTATGGGGCTGCACAATGGAGTGAGTTTAGAAAACATCTTCAATTCACCGACCAAATATTCCCTTAAGAACACTAGCTTTTGGCTTCACCCAGTCTGAGGTACACATCCGGATGACCCACCAGTAACAATCGCAGAGGTGCTCCCTTTATGCCCTAGCCGAACTAAATGGAACGTAGGGAATAATCACAGGAGCCAGGCAACCCAGCTTGGCCAAAACTTAAGTCATATCGATGCATATAGTGGCAAAGAGAAGGTACGTATGGAAAAACTCATATGTGAGGAGCTTGATGCTCAAGGAATGACAAGAACTTCTGTCCGAGAAGCCCCTGGGTACAAGTGACATACATGTTTAGAGATGTATGTGTCGATGGTGTGCGGTCTGGCCATACCAAAGCGTTAAAGCAAGAAAGAAGAAAATAATCGGAAAAGAGAGAAAAAAATAATGGAAACTACTAGGGAGGAGGAGACGAACAAGGGGTTTGGCGCTAGGCATAGAATCTCCGGAGTCTGGCCGCGTTCTAGGGGTTCGGCTCGAGGCGATTGTGTGATGCATCATGAAGACGGTACGCTCCTCCGGTGAGAACTTCGTCAATTATGAAGGGACCCTCCCATTTGGGCTTGAGTTTGTCCTTTTTCTTCTTCAGTAGGCGTAGAACGAGTCCGCCAACGTTGTAAGTCTTGGCCCGTACTTCTCTGCTTTGATATCTTCGAGCCTGCTGTTGGTAAAATGCTGAACGGGCTTTTGCGACATCGCGTTCCTCCTCCAGGGCATCTAGGCCATCCTGCCGATCAAGCTCGGCTTCTCTCTCTTCGTACATACGCACTCGAGGTGAGTCGTGAATAATATCGCAGGGCAATACGGCCTCTGCGCCATACACCATGAAGAAAGGTGTGTATCCGGTAGTGCGGTTGGGCGTGGTCCACAGCCCCCAGAGTACGGAGTCGAGCTCCTCAACCGAGTGCTTGTCTGATTCTTTCAAAGACTGCACTAGTCTGGGCTTGATGCCGCTCATAATAAGACCGTTGGCTCGTTCGACTTGACCGTTGGTTTGTGGGTGGTAGACGGAGGCGCAATCGAGTTTAATACCCAGATTAGTACACCAGGTTTTTACCTCGTCGGTTGTGAAATTGGAGCCATTGTCAGTGATGATGCTGTGTGGGACACCATAATGGTGCACAACACCGGATATGAAGTCTATCACCAAGCCGGACTCAGCTGTTTTGACTGGCTTAGCCTCTATCCACTTAGTAAATTTGTCCACCATAACCAGCAAATATTTTTTCTTATGGCTTCCCCCTTTAAGGGGTCCAACCAGATCGAGTCCCCAGACCGCAAAGGTCCAAGTGATGGGGATTGTTTGTAAGGCAGTGGGGGCTTATGGCTTTGATTGGCGAAGAGTTGGCATCTGACGCAACGTTGGACAAGGTCATGTGCATCTTCTTGGGCCGTCGGCCAATAAAAACCTGTACGAAAGGCCTTGCTAATAAGGGCCCGAGCTGCGGCGTGGTTACTGCTGAGTCCGACATGAATTTCAGCCAAGAGCTGCCACCCCTCTTCCTCGGATATACATCGTTGAAGGACTCCGGTGGCGCTTTTCTTGTAGATCTCTCCATCATGAACCTTGTAGGCCTTTGAACACCGGACAATGCAGCGGGCCTCATTCTGGTCCTCAGGAAGCTCTTTCCTGTTGAGGTAGGCCAGGAAGGGTTCGGTCCATGGGGCAATGACTGCCATGGTGAGATGCTTCGATGGTGTTATTTTGATGGCTGAGCCCCCGACGACGTTGGTGTTTCCGGAATCTTGGGTTATGTTTGTTTTCAGACTAGTATTGCCATTTTCCCCCTACCACACCACGGATGGCTTAAAGAGCCTTTCCAGAAAAATATTAGGTGGGACGGGGTCGCGCTTAGCGCCGATACGAGCAAGAACATCCGCCGCTTGATTACTTTGTCGAGCCACATGATGGAACTCGAGTCTCTTGAACCGGGCCGACATTTTTATGACTGCGTTACGATGCGCTGCCATCTTCGGATCTTTAGCGTCAAAATCTTTGTTTATTTGAGATATTGCAAGGTTGGAGCCCCCGCGTACTTCTAGGCGTTGTATGCCCATGGAGACAGCCATCCGGAGACCATGTAATAAGGCCTCGTATTCGGCTGCATTGTTTGAGTCTGTGTATAGTGTTTGGATAATGTACTGGACGATGTCTCTAGTAGGGGACGTTAAAACGACGCCCGCTCCTAACCCTGCCAGCATTTTGGAGCCGTCGAAGTACATGACCCAATTGGAGTATGTGTCGTACTCTTTAGGGAGTTTGGCCTCTGTCCATTCGGCGACGAAGTCGGCCAGTACTTGGGATTTGATAGCTTGACGTGGTTTATATGTAATGTCAAATGGGAGGAGTTCGATGGCCCATTTGGCAATCCGGCCCGTAGCATCACAGTTATTTATGATGTCATTGAGTGGTACTTCGGAGGCCACCGTGATCGAACACTCCTGGAAGTAGTGACGGAGCTTTCGGGATGCCATGAAGACCGCATGTGCTATTTTTTATAATGAGGGTACCGGGATTTGCATGGTGTGAGGACAGTAGATACATATTATACTGGCTTCTGAAGCGGGAATTTATGTCCGTCCTGTTCTCGTTCAACGACGAGTACGGCGCTCACCACCTGGTGTGTTGCCGATATGTATAATAACATCGATTCACCGACATTTGGTGCGGCCTGGATTGGATTGCTCGCAAGAAGGGTTTTTATTTCCTCTAGTCCGGCTGTTGCCGCGTCCGTCCACTCAGAGTGGTCGGTTCGCCGTAGAAGTCGATAGAGTGGCAGTGCCTTTTCTCCCAATCTGGAGATAAAGCGGCTTAGAGCTGCTACGCAACCTGCAAGCTTTTGAACTTGTTTAAAGTCTGTTGGCTTAGCCGATTGTGACAAAGCTCGGATTTTGGCTGGGTTTGCTTTGATTCCTCTATCGTAAACGATGAAGCCCAGCAGTTTTCCAGCGGGGACACCGAAGACACACTTTTCCGGGTTGAGCTTAGTGTCATACGCCCGGAGGTTGTCGAATGTAAGACGTAAGTCATCCATTAGTGTTTCGACGTGCCTGGTTTTGATGACGACATCATCGACGTAAGCTTCTACTGTTTTGCCGATCTGTTTCTCCAGGTATGTGGCACCGGCGTTCTTGAGCCCAAAGGGCATGGTGTTGAAGCAGAATGGCCCATATGGGGTGATAAATGCTGTTGCGGCTTGATCGGACTCCTTCATTTTGATTTGATGGTATCCGGAATATGCATCGAGGAAATATAGTGAGTCGTGTCCTGCGGTGGCGTCGATTATTTGATCAATGCGGGGGAGGGGGAAGGGATCCTTAGGGCAAGCCTTGTTGAGGTCTTTAAAATCGACGCACAGGCGCCAGGATTTGTCCTTCTTTGGTACCATCACCAGGTTTGCCAGCCAGTCCGGGTGTTTGATTTCTCTAATGAATCCGGTCTCGATGAGTTTGGCCAGCTCCTCCCCCATGGCTTGTCGCTTGGGTTCGGAAAAGCACCGCAGTGATTGCTTGATCGGTTTAAACCCCTTTAATATATTTAGGCTATGTTCGGCCAGCTCGCGTGGGATTACTGGCATATCTGAAGGGTGCCAGGCGAATATGTCCCAGTTTTCGCGCAGGAATTCTCGTAGTGCGGTGTCAACTGTTGGGTTCATTTGAGCTTCGATGATGCTATCTTCTTGGGGTCCGTTGGGTGGACCTGGAATTTGACTATTTCTTCTGCTGGTTTGAAGGATGTGGATTTAGGGCATTTGTCGAGGATCACGTCATCCCTGTCCACCGTGGAGTGTAGTGTGGTTAATTCGTTGGCCGCGAGGGTTTCGGATAGCTCCTCCAGGGCCAGGGATGCGGTTTTGTTTTTAGCGCGGAGTGCTATGTCCGGATCACTGACGAGAGTGATTATACAGTTTGGTCCGGGCATTTTGAGCTTCATATACCCGTAATGGGGTATGGCCTGAAAGCGTGTAAAAGCATCCCGCCCCAACAGGGCGTGATATCCGCTCCTGAAAGGGGCCACTTGGAAAGTTATTTCTTCAGACCGATAGTTCTCCAGCGTGCCGAATACTACGTCAAGTGTGATTTTGCCCGCGCACCGCGCCTCCCGACTGGGAATAATTCCTCGGAAGGTTGTGTTACTTTGCATGATGCGGCTCCTGTCTATTTCCATTTTATGGAGTGTGTCCTCATAAATGAGGTTTAGTCCGCTGCCGCCGTCCATGAGTACCTTGGTAAGTCGAAACCCGTCCACGATGGGACTGAGGACTAACGCGGCTGGCGCTCGTACTGTTTTGTACTTTGGTTCGTCACCGGCGTTGAATGTTATAGCCGTGTCGCTCCAGGGGTTTATCACGCCCTATAATAAAATATAGCATCATGGATGGTGTCAAGATGAGATGCCCAATGGGGTGTTCATCTCATACAATAAAATATAGCATCATGCCTTGACCATATCACATCACAACATGCCCTGCAAAAACAAGTTAGACGTCCTCTACTTTGTTGTTGCAAGTTTTACGTGGCTGCTACGGGCTGAGCAAGAACCATTCTTACCTACGCATCAAAACCACAACGATAGTTCATCAAGTTAGTGATGTTTTAACCTTCAACAAGGACCGGGCGTAGTCACACTCGATTCAACTAAAGTTGGAGAAACTGACACCCGCCAGCCACCTGCGTGCAAAGCACGCCGGTAGAACCAGGCTCGCGTAAGCATACGCGTAATGTCGATCCGGGCTGCTTCATTCAACAATACTGCCGAACCAAAGTATGACATGATGGTAAGCAGTATGACTTGTATCGCCCACAACTCACTTGTGTTCTCTCATGCATATAACATCTACGCATAAACCTGGCTCTGATACCACTGTTGGGGAACGTAGTAATTTCAAAAAAAATCCTACGCACACGCAAGATCATGGTGATGCATAGCAACGAGAGGGGAGAGTGTCGTCTATGCACCCTCATAGACCGTAAGCGGAAGCGTTATGACAACGCCGTTGATGTAGTCGTATGTCTTCACGATTGACAGATCCTTAGTACCGAACGTACGACACCTCCGCGTTCAGCACACGTTTAGCTCGGTGACGTCCCGCGAACTCACGATCTAGTAGAGCTTCTGGGAAGAGCTTCATCAGCACGACGGCGTGGTGACGGGGTTGATGAAGCTACCGACGCAGGGCTTCGGCTAAGCACCGCTACAATATGACCGAGGTGGATTATGGTGGAGGGGGGCACCGCACACGGCTAAGAGATCAATGATCAATTGTTGTGTCTCCAAGGGGTGCCACCCTCCCCGTATATAAAGGAGTGGAGGAGGGGGAGAGGGCCGGCCTCCTATGGCGCGCCCCATGAGGAGTCCTACTCCCACCGGGAGTAGGACTCCCCCCTTCCAAGTGGGAGTAGGAGAGGAGAAGAAAGGGAGAGAAGGAGAGAAGGAAAGGGGGGTGTTGCCCCCCTCCTTGTCCAATTCGGACTAGAGGGGGAGGGGGCGCATGGCTGCCCTGGCCGCCCCTCCTCTTCTCTCACTAAGGCCCATTAGGCCCAATATACCCCCTGGGGGGTTCCGGTAACCCCCCGGTACTCCGGTATATGTCCGAAACCTCCCGAAGCACTTCCGGTGTCCGAACGTAGTCGTCCAATATATCAATATTTACGTCTCGACCATTTAGAGACTCCAAACACAAAAACTCATAATACCGATCGTCACAAAACTTTAAGCGTGCGGACCCTATGGGTTCAAGAACTATGTATACATGACCGGGACACGTCTCCGGTCAATAACCAATAGCGGAACCTGGATACTCATATTGGTTCCTACATATTCTACGAAGATCTTTATCGCTCAACGCATAACAACATACGTTGTCCCCTTTGTCATCGGTATGTTACTTGCCCGATATTCGATCTTCGGTATCTCAATACCTAGTTCAATCTCGTCACCGGTAAGTCTCTTTACTCGTTCTGTAATGCATCATCCCGTAACTAACTCATTTAGTCACATTGCTTGCAAGGCTTATAGTGATGTGCATGAAGGAAATATGCCCTAGAGGCAATAATAAAGTTATTATTTATTTCCTTATATCATGATAAATGTTTATTATTCATGCTAGAATTGTATTAACCGGAAACATAATACATGTGTGAATACATAGACAAACAGAGTGTCACTAGTATGCCTCTACTTGACTAGCTCATTGATCAAAGATGATTATGTTTCCTAACCTTACACATGAGTTGTCATTTGATTAACGGGATCGCATCATTAGGAGAATGATGTGATTGACTTGACCCATTCCGTTAGCATAGCACTTGATCGTTTAGTTTGTTGCTATTGCTTTCTTCATGACTTATACATGTTCCTATGACTATGAGATTATGCAACTCCCGTTTACCGGAGGAACACTTTGTGTGCTACCAAATGTCACAACATAACTGGGTGATTATAAAGGTGCTCTACAGGTGTCTCCGAAGGTACTTGTTGGGTTGGCGTATTTCGAGATTAGGATTTGTCACTCCGATTGTCGGAGAGGTATCTCTGGGCCCTCTCGGTAATGCACATCACTTAAGCCTTGCAAGCATTGCAACTAATGAGTTAGTTGCAGGATGATGTATTACGGAACGAGTAAAGATACTTGCCGGTAACGAGATTGAACTAGGTATTGAGATACCGACGATTGAATCTCTGGCAAGTAACATACCGATGAAAAAGGGAACAACGTATGTTATTATGCGGTCTGACTGATAAAGATCTTCGTAGAATATGTGGGAGCCAATATGAGCATCCAGGTTCCGCTATTGGTTATTGACCGGAGACGTGTCTCGGTCATGTCTACATTGTTCTCGAACCCGTAGGGTCCGCACGCTTAAGGTTTCGATGACAGTTATATTATGAGTTTATGAGTTTTGATGTACCGAAGGAGTTCGGAGTCTCGGATGAGATCGGGGACATGACGAGGAGTCTCGAAATGGTCGAGACGTAAAGATCGATATATTGGACGACTATATTCGGACATCGGAAAGGTTCCGAGTGATTCAGGTATTCTTCGGAGTACCGGAGAGTTACGGGAATTCGCCGGGGAGTATATGGGCCTTATTGGGCCATACGGGAATAGAGGAGAGAGGCCAAAAGGAAGGAGGCGCGCGCCCCCCCTCTGGTCCGAATTGAACAAGGGGTGCAGCCCATTTTTCCTTGTTCCTCCACCCCTCTTTCCTTCTCTCCTACTCCAACAAGGGAAGGAGGAGTCCTACTTCTGGTGGGAGTAGGACTCCCCCCTTGCGCGCCCTCCTCCTAGGCCGGCCGCCTCCCTCCCTTGCTCCTTTATATACGCACCCCATAGACACAACAATTGATCATTGATCTCTTAGCCGTGTGCGGTGCCCCCCTCCACCATAGTCCTCAATAATATTGTAGTGGTGCTTAGGCAAAGCCCTGCGATAGTAGAACATCAAGATCGTCACCACGTCGTCGTGCTGACGGAACTCTTCCCCGACATTCTGCTGGATCGGAGTCCGGGGATCGTCATCGAGCTGAACGTGTGCTAGAACTCGGAGGTGCCGTAGTTTCAGTGCTTGATCGGTCAGGCCGTGAAGACATACGACTACATCAACCGTGTTGTGCTAACGCTTCCGCTTTCGGTCTACGAGGGTACGTGGACAACACTCTCCCCTCTCGTTGCTATGCATCACCATGATCTTGCGTGTGCGTAGAAATTTTTTGAAATTGCTACGTTCCCCAACAGTGGCATCCGAGCCAGGTTTTATGCGTCGATAATATGCACGAGTAGAACACAAGTGAGTTGTGGGCGATATAAGTCATACTGCTTACCAGCATGTCATACTTTGGTTCGGCGGTATTGTTGGATGAAGCGGCCCGGACCGACATTACGCGTACGCTTACGCGAGACTGGTTTTACCGCCGTACTATGCACACAGGTGACTAGCAGGTGTCAGTTTCTCCAAATTTAGTTGAACCAAGTATGGCTACGCCCGGTCCTTGAGAAGGTTAAAACAACACTAACTTGACAAACTATCATTGTGTTTTTGATGCGTAGGTAAGAACGGTTCTTGCTCAGCCCGTGGCAGCCACGTAAAACTTGCAACAACAAAGTAGAGGACGTCTAACTTGTTTTTGTAGGGCATGTTGTGATGTGATATGGTCAAGACGTGATGAGATATAAGTTGTTGTATATGATGATCATGTTTTGTTGAAGTTATCGGCAACTGGCAGAAGCCTTATGGTTGCCTCTTTATTGCATAACATGCAAGCACCAAATAATCGCTTTACAATTATCGCTATGCGATAGCAAAAGTTGCAAGAGCAATAGTTGGCGAGACGATCATGTGACGACACATTGATATAGATCAAGATGATGGAGATCATGGTGTCATGCCGGTGACAATGAAAATCATGACGATGTTTTGGAGATGGAGATCAAAGGCACAAGATGATGATGGCCATATCATGTCACATATTTTGATTGCATGTGATGTTTATCTTTTATGCATCTTATCTTGCTTTGATTGACAGTAGCATTATAAGATGATCTCTCACTAAATTTCAAGATAAAAGTGTTCTCCCTGAGTATGCACCGTTGCCAAAGTTCGTCGTGCCCAGACACCACGTGATGATCGGGTGTGATAAGCTCTACATCCATCTACAACGGGTGCAAGCCAGTTTTACACACGCAGAATACTCAGGTTAAACTTGACGAGCCTAGCACATGCAGATATGGCCTCGGAACACTAAGACCGAAAGGTCGAGCGTGAATCATATAGTAGATATGATCAACATATTGATGTTCACCATTGAAAGCTACTCCATTTCACATGATGATCGGTTATGGTTTAGTTGATTTGGATCACGTGATCACTTATAAGATTAGAGGGATGTCTTTCTAAGTGGGAGTTCTTAAGTAATATGATTAATTGAACTTAAATTTATCATA
The DNA here is from genome assembly GCF_002162155.2 of Triticum dicoccoides. Classification (NCBI taxonomy): domain Eukaryota; kingdom Viridiplantae; phylum Streptophyta; class Magnoliopsida; order Poales; family Poaceae; genus Triticum; species Triticum dicoccoides. The sequence continues at coordinate 172,565,120 of NC_041382.1, read as the reverse complement.
AACTTAGTTCTAGTAGTATTAACATATCTATGTTGTAGATCAATAGCTCGCGTTTAGCTCCCCTGTTTTATTTTTGATATGTTCCTAGAGAAAACTAAGTTGAAAGATGTTAGTAGCAATGATGCGGATTGGATCCGTGATCTGAGGTTTATCCTCATTGCTGCACAGAAGAATTATGTCCTTAATGCACCGCTAGGTGACAGACCTATTGCAGGAGCAGATGCAGACGTCATGAATGTTTGGCTAGCTCAATGTGATGACTACTTGATAGTTTAGTGCGCCATGCTTAACGGCTTAGAATCGGGACTTCAAAGACGTTTTGAACGTCATGGATCATATGGATGTTCCAGGGGTTGAAGTTAATATTTCAAGCAAATACCCGAGTTGAGAGATTTGAAGTCTCCAACAAGTTCTATAGCTAAAAGATGGAGGATAATAGCTCAAGCAGTGAGCATGTGTTCAGATTGTCTGGGTACTACAATCGCTTGAATCAAGTGGGAGTTAATCTTCCAGATAAAATAGTGATTGACAGAATTCTCTAGTCACCATCACCAAGTTAGTAGAACTTCGTGATGAACTATAGTATGCAAGGGATGATGAAAACGATTCCCGAGCTTTTCATGATGATGAAATCGATGAAGGTAGAAATCAAGGAAGAGCATCAAGTGTTGATGATTAACAAGACCACTAGTTTCAAGAAAAGGGCAAAGGGAAAGAAAGGGAACTTCAAGAAGAACGGGAAGCAAGTTGCTGCTCAAGTGAAGAAGCCCAAGTCTGGTCCTAAGCCTGAGACTAAGTGCTTCTACTACAAAGGGACTGGTCATTGGAAGCGGAACTGCCCCAAGTATTTGGCGGATAAGAAGGATGTCAAAGTGAACAAAGGTATATTTGATATACAGATTATTGATGTGTATTTTACTAGTGTTCGTAGCAACCCCTCGGTATTTGATACTGGTTCAGTTGCTAAGAGTAGTAACTCGAAACGGGAGTTGCAGAATGAACAGAGACTAGTTAAGGGTGAAGTAATGATGTGTGTTGGAAGTGGTTCCAAGATTGATATGATCATCATCGCACACTCCCTATACTTTCGGGATTAGTGTTGAACCTAAATAAGTGTTATTTGGTGTTTGCGTTGAGCATGAATATGATTTGATCATGTTTATTGCAATACGATTATTCATTAAAGTTAGAGAATAATTGTTGTTCTGTTTACATGAATAAAACCTTCGATGGTCATACACCCAATGAAAATAGTTCGTTGGATCTCAATCGTAGTGATACACATATTCATAATATTGAAGCCAAAATATGCAAAGTTAATAATGATAGTGCAACTTATTTGTGGCACTGACGTTTAGGTCATATTGGTGTAAAGCGCATGAAGAAACTCCATGCTGATGGGATTTTGGAATCACTTGATTATGAATCAGTTGATGCTTGCGAACCATGCCTTATGGGCAAGATGACTAAAACTCCATTCTCCGGAACAATGGAGCAAGCAACTGTCTTATTGGAAATAATACATACTGATGTATGCGATCCAATGAGTGTTGAGGATCACGGCGGTTATCGTTATTTTCTGACTTTCACAGATGATTTAAGTAGATATGGGTATATCTACTTGATGAAACATAAGTCTGAAACATTTGAACAGTTCAAAGAATTTCAGAGTGAAGTGGAAAATCATCATGACAAGAAGATAAGGTTTCCACGATCTGATCGCGGAGACGAATATTTGAGTTACGAGTTTGGTCTTCAATTAAAGCAATGTGGAATAGTTTCACAAATTCATGCCACCTGGAACACCACAGCATAATGGTGTGTCTGAACGTCATAACCGTACTTTATTGGATATAGTGCAATCTATGATGTTTCTTACCGATTTACCACTATAGTTTTGGGGTTATGCATTAGAGACAACTGCATTCACGTTAAATAGGGCACCATATAAATCCGTTGAGATGACATCGTATGAACTGTGGTTTAGCAAGAAACCTAAGCTGTCGTTTCTTAAAGTTTGGGGCGGCGATGCTTATGTGAAAAAGTTTCAAAATGATAAGCTCGAACCCAAATGGGAGAAGTGCATCTTCATAGGATACCCAAACGAAATTGTTGGGTACACCTTCTATCACAGATCTGAAGGCAAATTTGTTGCTGAGAATAGATCCTTTCTAGAGAAGGAGTTTCTCTCGAAAGAAGTGAGTGGAAAAAAGTAGAAGTTGATGAGGTAATTGTACCTGCTCCCTTATTGGAAAGTAGTTCATCATAGAAATCTGTTCCTGTGACTACTACACCAATTAGTGAGGAAGCTAATGATGATGATCATGTAACTTCAGATCAAGTTACTACTGAACCTCGTAGGTAAACCAGAGTGAGATCTGCACCAGAGTGGTACGGTAATCCAGTTCTGGAGGTCATGTTACTTGACCATGACGAACCTACGAACTATGAGGAAGCGATGATGAGCCCAGATTCCGCGAAATGGCTTGAGGCCATGAAATCTGAGATGAGATCCATGTATAAGAACAAAGTATGGACTTTGATTGACTTGCCCATAGATCGGCGAGCCATTAAGATTAAATGGATCTTCAAGAGGAAGACGGACGCTGATAGTAGTGTTACTATCTACAAAGCTAGAATTGTCGCAAAAAAGGTTTTCGACAAGTTCAAGGTGTTGACTACGATGAGAGTTTCTCACTCGTATTTATGCTTAAGTCTGTCCGAATCATGTTAGCAATTGACGCATTTTATGAAATCTGGCAAATGGATAAACAAAACTGCATTCCTTAATGGATCTATTAAAGAAGAATTGTATATGATGCAACTAGAAGGTTTTGTCGATCCTAAAGGTGTTAACAAAATGTGCAAGCTCCAGCGATCCATTTATGGACTGGTGCAAGCATTTCGGAGTTGGAATATACGCTTTGATGAGTTGATCAAAGCATATAGTTTTATACAGACTTGCGGTGAAGCCTGTATTTACTAGAAAGTGAGTGGGAGCACTACAACATTTCTGATAAGTATATGCGAATGACATATTGTTGATCGGAAATAATGTAGAATTATTCTGCAAAGCATAAAGGAGTGTTTGAAAGGAGTTTTTCAAAGAAAGACCTCGGTGAAGCTGCTTGCATATTGAGCATCAAGATCTATAGAGATAGATCAAAACGCTTGATAAGTTTTTTCAATGAGTACATACCTTGACAAGATTTTGAAGTAGTTCAAAATGGAACAGTCAAAGAAAGAGTTCTTGCCTGTGTTACAAGGTGTGAAATTGAGTAAGACTCAAAACCCGACCACGGCAGAAGATAGAAAGAGAATGAAAGTCATTCCCTATGCCTTTGCCATAGGTTCTATAAAGTATGCCATGCTGTGTACCAGATCTATTGTATACCCTACACTGATTTTGGCAAGGGAGTACAATAGTGATCTAGGAGTAGATCACTGGACATCGGTCAAAATTATCCTTAGTGGAATAAGGATATGTTTCTCGATTATGGACGTGACAAAAAAAGGTTCGTCGTAAAGGGTTACGTCGATGCAAATTTTGACACTGATCTAGATGACTCTAAGTCTCTATCTGGATACATATTGAAAGTGGGAGCAATTAGCTAGAGTAGCTCCGTGCAGAGCATTGTTGACATAGAAATTTGCAAAATACTTACGGATCTAAATGTGGCAGACCCATTGACTAAACTTCTCTCACAAGCAAAACGTGATCACACCTTAGTACTCTTTGGGTGTTAATCACATAGCGATGTGAACTAGATTATTGACTCTAGTAAACCCTTTGGGTGTTGGTCACACGTCGATGTGAACTATGGGTGTTAATCACATGGTGATGTGAACTATTGGTATTAAATCACATGGCGATGTGAACTAGATTATTGACTCTAGTGCAAGTGGGAGACTGAAGGAAATATGCCCTAGAGGCAATAATAAAGTTATTATTTATTTCCTTATATCATGATAAATGTTTATTATTCATGCTAGAATTGTATTAACCGGAAACATAATACATGTGTGAATACATAGACAAATAGAGTGTCACTAGTATGCCTCTACTTGACTAGCTCGTTGATCAAAGATGGTTATGTTTCCTAACCATAGACATGAGTTGTCATTTGATTAACGGGATCACATCATTAGGAGAATGATGTGATTGACTTGACCCATTCCGTTAACATAGCATTTGATCGTTTAGTTTGTTGCTATTGCTTTCTTCATGACTTATACATGTTCCTATGACTATGAGATTATGCAACTCCCGTTTACCGGAGGAACACTTTGTGTGCTACCAAACGTCACAACATAACTGGGTGATTATAAAGGTGCTCTACAGGTGTCTCCGAAGATACTTGTTGGGTTGGCGTATTTCAAGATTAGGATTTGTCACTCCGATTGTCGGAGAGGTATCTCTGGGGCCTCTCGGTAATGCACATCACTTAAGCCTTGCAAGCATTGCAACTAATGAGTTAGTTGCAGGATGATGTATTACGGGATGAGTAAAGAGACTTGCCGGTAATGAGATTGAACTAGGTATTGAGATACCGACGATCGAATCTCGGGCAAGTAACATACCGATGACAAAGGGAACAACGTATGTTGTTATGCGGTCTGACCGATAAAGATCTTCGTAGAATATGTGGGAGCCAATATGAGCATCCAGGTTCTGCTATTGGTTATTGACCGGAGACGTGTCTCGGTCATGTCTACATTGTTCTTGAACCCGTAGGGTCCGCACGCTTAAGGTTTCGATGACAGTTATATTATGAGTTTATGAGTTTTGATGTACCGAAGGAGTTCGAAGTCCCGGATGAGATCGGGGAAATGACGAGGAGTCTCGAAATGGTCGAGACATAAAGATCGATATATTGGATGATTATATTCGGACATCGGAAAGGTTCCGAGTAATTCGGGTATTTTTCGGAGTACTGGAGAGTTACGGGAATTTGCCGGGGAGTATATGGGCCTTAATGGGCCATACGGGAATAGAGGAGAGATGCCAAAAGGAAGGAGGCGCGCGCCCCCCCTCTGGTCCGAATTGGACAAGGGGTGCAACCCATTTTTCCTTGTTCCTCTCCCCCTCTTTCCTTCTCTCCTACTCCAACAAGGGAAGGAGGAGTCCTACTCCCGGTGGGAGTAGGACTCCCCCCTTGGCGCGCCCTCCTCCTAGGCCGGCCGCCTCCCTCCCTTGCTCCTTTATATATGGGGCCGGGGGGCACCCCATAGACACAACAGTTGATCATTGATCTCTTAGCCATGTGCGGTGCCCCCCTCCACCATAGTCCTCGATAATATTGTAGTGGTGCTTAGGCGAAGCCCTACGACAGTAGAACATCAAGACCGTCACCACGCCATCGTGCTGATGGAACTCTTCCCCGACATTCTGCTGGATCGGAGTCCGGGGATCGTCATTGAGCTGAACGTGTGCTAGAACTCGGAGGTTCCGTAGTTTCGGTGCTTGATCGGCCGGGCCGTGAAGACGTACGACTACATCAACCGCGTTGTGCTAACGCTTCCGCTTTCGGTCTACGAGGATACGTGGACAACACTCTCCCCTCTCGTTGCTATGCATCACCATGATCTTGCGTGTGCGTAGGAAAATTTTGAAATTGCTACGTTCCCCAACAGTGCATTACCTAGAGGGCCCAGAGATACCTCTTCAACAATCGGAGTGACAAATCCTATTCTCGATCTATGCCAACTCAACGAACACCATCGGAGACACCTGTAGAGCACCTTTATAATCACCCAGTTACGTTGTGACGTTTGGTAGCCCACAAAGTGTTCTTTCGGTAAACGGGAGTTGCATAATCTCATAGTCATAGGAACATGTATAAGTCATGAAGAAAGCAATAGCAGTAAACTAAACGATCAAGTGCTAAGCTAACGGAATGGGTCATGTCAATCACATCATTCTCCTAATGACGTGATCCCGTTAATCAAATGACAACTCATGTCTATGGCTAGGAAACTCAACTATCTTTGATCAACGAGCTAGTCAAGTAGAGGCATACTAGTGACACTATGTTTGTCTATGTATTCACACATGTATTATGTTTCCGGTTAATACAATTCTAGCATGAATAATGAACATTTATCATGATATGAGGAAATAAATAATAACTTTATTATTGCCTCTAGGGCATATTTCTTCAATAGCTACTAGTACATACCCTCAGCCCCGAGGGTGAACTACTCCCTCCTCGTCATGGAGAGCGCCGGGATGATGAAGATGGCCACCGGAGAGGGATTCCCCCCCTCCGGCAGGGTGCCAGAATGGGTCTAGATTGGTTTTCGGTGGCTACGGAGGCTTGTGGTGGTGGAACTCCCGATCTAGGTTATTTTCTGGAGGTTTCAGTATTTATAGGAATTTTTGGCGTCGGGAACAAGTCAGGAAGGTACCCGAGTCGTCCACGAGATAGGGCGGCGCGCCCAGGGGGGTAGGGCGCGCCCCCACCCTCGTGGACGACCCGGGGCTCTTCTGACCCAACTCTTTTACTCTGGGGTTTTTTGGTCCATAAAAAATCATCAAAAATTGGCACGTCCATTGGACTCCGTTTGGTATTCCTTTTCTGTAAAACTCAAAAACAAGGAAAAACAGAAACTGGCACTGGGTTCTAGGTTAATAGGTTAGTCCCAAAAATCATATAAAATACCATATAAATGCATATAAAACATCCTAGATGGATAACATATAGCATGGAACAATCAAAAACTATAGATATGTTGGAGACGTATCAGGGAGCACGATGGTCGCGGGATCAACGGATCCATGGTGACGTGTGGTTCTGCCTCGAGCGAGGGAGGACAGATCAAGACAAGGGGGGAACTGGGGGAGCTAGGGTTTGACCAAGAGGGGGGGTGCGGCCTCAAGTAGCGCTGGAAGGGTCGGGATGGCTGGCACGTGGCCGATCCGGCCATGGACACGCGGGCAACGCCCATGGCGCCATGGATGAACAGGGGAAGGAGATAAGATGGGGGAGTTGGGTTGGGCCTCCCTGTAGCCATAGAGCCCAAGTGCACAATAGTTTCTTGCTCCTTTTCCTTTCTCTTTTATGTATTTCATTCAACCATTGTTCATATTTATTTGAGTGACAAAAATAAATTTAGTCAAACTTAAAATTTGCCACACAATTCGAGAACAACATTGTGGTGTTGCATAAAAAGTTTTAGAGCCAACGGAATTGTTCAAGCATTTTTAGAAATTGAATAGGTCAATTAATATGCTGCTGGACCACTTTATATTTCCCTAGGGATTAAATGGTGAGCCAAAAGATGTTGAATTCTACATGATAATTTGGTAGTGAAAATTTGCAACTCAGCAAACATTTTTGTTTTACCATTTGAAGGAATAAGAATTTGACTTGTTTTGGAAGTTGAATTTGATACGTGTTTGAACCAAAGTAAGATTAGCAACCGTAATTGCGATGACTCGGCACCATTAACATGGGATTACTGTAGCTTAATTATCCGGGCGTTACAGCATAGATCAAGATTAGGATTTGTCACTCCGAGTATCGGAGAGGTATCTCTGGGCCCTCTCGGTAATGCACATCATAATAAGCCTTGCAAGCAATGTGACTAATGAGTTAGTTACAGGATGATGTATTACGGAACAAGTAAAGAGACTTGTCGGTAACGAGATTGAACTAGGTATGAAGATACCAACGATCGAATCTCGGGCAAGTAACATACCGATGACAAAGGGAATAACGTATGTTGTCATTATGGTACGACCGATAAAGATCTTCGTAGAATATGTGGGAACCAATATGAGCATCCAGGTTCCGCTGTTGGTTATTGACCAGAGAGGTGTCTTGGTCATGTCTACATAGTTCTCGAACCCGTAGGGTCTGCATGCTTAACGTTCGATGATGATTTCATATTGTATGAGTTATGTGATTTGATGACCGAATGGTGTTCAGAGTCCCAGATGAGATCACGGACATGACGAGGAGTCTCGAAATGGTTGAGAGGTAAAGATTCATATATAGGATGATAGTATTCGAACACCTAAAAGTGTTTCGGAGGTACCGGGTACGTATCGGGTCAC